>NW_007730340.1:64491-112578 GCF_000696425.1 Galeopterus variegatus
ATAGAATCTCAAAGATTGTTGTGAGGATCCAAAGGAAGAATATGTGTGAAGCCCCTTGCTGTGTTCCTAGAATGCGTTGGTGTTTAAGGAATAGCATGTTCTATGACTGTCATGTCATCCAGTCTCTTCCTGATATCTACTTTTTTATGCCTCCTATTTGCTGCCTCCCACAGCGTCAGAGCATGGAACAGCAGAGCTGGAGAGACCTTGGAGGTGATCCACTCCAACAGCCTTGCTTCATGGATGAGGCCACAGACACCCAGAGCACTTAGGTGGCTTGCCCAAGGCTGCCGGGGGTTGGGTCAGAGCTGAGGCTAGAACCCAGGTCCCTGGCACTCCCATTCCAGTGCTCTGCCCAGGATGTCTCCAAGTTCTGGGTTCAGGTTAGTATAAGGTAGGAACCAGAGAAGTAGAGGCTGCAGTGGGGTCCCCAAATTCCAGCCTTGCCTGTGGGGCGCCCAGCTTGTGGAGTGGGGGTGTCTCCTCCTCTCAGTCCCCCTCTCCAGCGTTGTCTGAGCAGGCCTGCCTGGAGGGGGGTGCGGTTCATCACAGACTACTGTCAGGCACGTACAATCTTCTTGCTGAAAATCCTTCACATGTCTCTGCCGATGCACGATGCATGTGAGAACGAGAAAGAGAAGAGTGCAAAGTTACCTCTCCCCCCAAAACCCCACCATATGCTCCAATCCGACTGGCAAGAAAACACCATCCACCCCAGCCCTGCCCAGGCTCTGCCAGGAGAGAGGGGCAGGGGCTGGGCTTGCCCTGAGACATGAGGGCTCACGATCCAGTACCTGGGTACAACTTGAGGGCAAATCCTGGCTCTGCCTTGCTGTGTGACCCTGCACCATTACTCTCTGGATCCCATATCCCTCATGTGTAAGATAAGAGAATCAGAAGATCTGTGTTCTGTGATTCTAAGCCTTTGGGAAATATTAACTTTTTCCCCTAAAGGACGTCTTGTGATTTGACCCGTTCGCTGCCTGTAGACAATAGTATGGATAATCCTGGCAGTGGGCTCTAGCTGCTGAGGTCAGAAAGGAAGAGTCATCTGAAGCCAGGCCCTGTCTGGTGGAAAGAAGTCAAGAGTCAGGAGAATCAGGTGATTTGACCCGTTCGCTGCCTGTAGACAATAGTATGGATAATCCTGGCAGTGGGCTCTAGCTGCTGATGTCAGAAGGGAAGAGTCATCTGAAGCCAGGCCCTGTCTGGTGGAAAGAAGTCAAGAGTCAGGAGAATCAGTCATTCTGCCTTTTGGGTCTGCCCTTGACCCTGGTGTGACCGTGGAACTCTATTTTTCACCTATAAAATGGGGACATTGTATCTACCTGATATAAGTTACTATGAGACACAATGAAGATAATGAAAGGTTTTTTGGAAATGTTGAAAATTCTTGGAGTGTTTTTATTCATAATGAGTAAAATCCACCTGCTTCTTTGACTACAAGGTAACAAGAAGGGCAGGCAAGGAATGGCTTAGCCTGGAGGCCTGGATGTTCCCTGCTGGATTCTGCCATGTGTCTAGGCCAGGAGCTGTGTGCTCTCACTCTAGAAGGCCTCCCAAGAACCTCCTCCTCACCACCCTCCAGGCATGTCCCAAAGGGCAGCCGGAAGCTCTATTTTATCCATTGCTGGTCCCACCAAGGGCAGAACTGCTGGTGACTGCTCAATGGTTGATCATCACGGTCTTGGTCTCCTGATTCTCTCATGAGTGAGTGGAGTTGGGTGGGGCAAGGCACTGAGGTCAGGAGAGCCCGTCCATATCAGCAGGGAACAGTCCCCTTCTGGCACTGACCTTTTTCCCACAGGAAGGAGGCCGGGATGGGGCTGGTTTCTTGGAACTGCCCCACCTTCTCATCCTCTTACGCACACCTGCCCCCAGGCCTCTTAGGTAGGGTTGGGGAGGCCAGGGGGCTGGAAGAACCAGGGCTGTGGTCATTTATGGCCAAGAGCTATAGCCCAGGTAGTTCCCTTCTTGGAATCGCGCAACCCCGTCCACCATACTTGGCAGAGAGAGACCCAGGCCAAGGGTCAGCTGTGAAAAAGTTGTGTTTTCATCCTGTGCAGAGAGCTGTGCTGATGACCGATGGTGTATGTATGTGTGTCAGAAGAAAGGGGAAAGGGCTAGAACAGAGGCAGACACCTGAGAGACCAAGGAAGGACCACTTCACCAGGTGGGTAGCAGGACACCATGAGGAAGAGAAGAGCACAATGCCCACATGGACGCTCACAGCCCAGCATCTGGGACGATGCTGAGCGTCCCAGCAGGGCAAGACCTGAGTCACCGAAGCTTTGAGAGACGGTGAGGGATTCTCATTGCCTTTGTGAAGGAGGATAGAAGCCAAGGCTTGGGCTGAAACTGCACTGGAGGCACTCAGAGAGCACACCAGAGAGAACTTTCCAAGACAAAAGGACGTAGGATCAAGGAAAACCCCTTCTCTGACAGTATTTGGGAAAATGAGGCTCAACATCCTCTTCCCCCTTCTTATGTTTTGAAATCTGCAGCATTATGCCCGCCTGATGTCAAACATTCAAACAATGGGAATGGTTTCATGAATTGTGGGCGCTTGTTTGCAAAACCACCCCTTCCTACTCCCTCCCTCAGAGGTAACCGCAGTTGGCCCCTGGTGAATATCCATCCTCAAGCCACCGCCTTCAAAAGACATATTTAGAAATAATAGCTAAATGTACCTAGACCTTACTATATGCCAGACATCATGCTAAAACTTTACATACATTATCTTATTTGAGATTGTACACACCTCCCCTACACACACATATAGGCTTTTTGTTTGTTTGTTTTCAGGATAGGACTATATGAAATGTATGTCTTGTGGCTTACTTCTTTACTGAATATGTTTGGAGATCTTTCCTGTCGGTGTCCATTGCTTTACTTTGCTGTTTTTAATGGCCATCTAATATTCCACAGTATGGATGTACTGTGGTGTAATTTCAAGATTCCCTCATCCACAGATACTTATGAGCTTCCATTTTTTAAGTGATTACAAACAATGCTGAATCACACATCCTTATGCATATGTCTTAGTACAGAAAGAGTGTGGATTTTATATAATAATTCCCTGAATACAACACCAGATCAAAAAAGCATGTGCATTTCTTAGCTTGCAAGCTCCTTGCACATTTATCCTGAGTGTAGATGTTGGAACATTTTTTGTTTGGGGGTTTAGCCCTGCCTGAAATGTAAGGGGTAGAGATTAGCTGAGTTCTGGCCATTCTGTCTGCTCTCGGATTAGACAACCCATAGATGAAAGGCAAAGAGATAAAGGCAAAGGGAGCTCGTTCGTTGCCACCCACTGGGACAGTCAAGGGTGCCCTGTCCAGGGTCCTGGAGTAAACACTGGACACTCCAATCCTCAACAATTGGATTAGACAACCCATAGATGAAAGGCAAAGAGATAAAGGCAAAGGGAGCTCGTTCGTTGCCACCCACTGGGGCAGTCAAGGGTGCCCTGTCCAGGGTCCTGGAGTAAACACTGGACACTCCAATCCTCAACAATCCCACTGGCCTGGGCCCAGGGACCCAGTGGTAGCTCCTTTGCCAGAGGAGCTTTCAATAACTGCTTTTGGAGGGCAGGGTAACCTAAAGCCAAAGGATAATCCACAATTAATTTTATCTTTGTTTGCAATTCATGAAATGATTAGATTTTCAAAGGAGATTGACCTACCCTTAGATACTCGAATTTGACTGAGATTAAAAGGGTTTATTTGTATCCTCTGAGCGCATTACTGAACTAGTCCCACACCATGCTGGGGGCATGGGCAGGGGTGCGGTGTTGACGAAAGCCGTAATGCTCACCCATGAGATTCCATGAGGGCAGAGACTTATTTATCTGTCTGTGTTTATTGCAGCATATCCAGTGCCAGAAGCAGAGCCTGGCCCCTGCAGTGAATGCTCATTACGTATTTGCTGAATGAATGCAAAGGCTTTGGAGGCAATATAAAGGAACTGAGAGCCCAGACTCTGGGTTCAGACACAGACCCTGTGGACTAGCTGTGCGATTCTGAACAACTTACTCTCTAAACCTCAGTTGTCTCATCTTTAAAATGGGAATAGTAATATTTCCTAAAGGTACCAACCTCATAGGATTGTTATGAGGATTATATAGTAAAAATGATAAAAACCATTATTTTAATGACAATAAACCCTTAGCCCCATTTCTCAGAGGTTTTCCTTCTCAAGAGACTTCTAATCTCTGTTCCAGCCCATCTCATTTCTCTTGAGTAGTGCACCAGTCCTAGAAGGTCCCCCACATTGTATTTTCTTCTGTCTGTTAGGAACCAAGTTCAGAGGGTTGAGTTCTATAGCCTGGTGGGGGTATAAAGCCAGGGGCCGGGGTGGTGGGATGTGGAGCATGGCCACCATCACTGCCTGCTCCTTGCAGAATGTCCCTTGTTCCCCATCCACACTTCCTGATGCCCTCTGCCGGCCACTCCATGAGTCCCCTGCTGCTCTGATTTCAGACCCCCCTAGGCCCTCTTCAAGCTGGGCGTCTCCAGATGTTGAGCTGGCCCATCACTGAGTAGGCCCCAACTCTGCTTATGTGCAATTCACTTGGCACTGGGGACCGCAGTTGTCAGTGACCAGTCCAAGGAATCTGAGCAGGATGGGATGACACCTCCCGATGCATTCTAGAAAACTGGGAGGAGAGTCACCATTACTGAGCACCTTCTGTTTGCCAGGCACGACCAGTCCAAGGAATCTGAGCAGGATGGGATGACACCTCCCAATGCATTCTAGAAAACTGGGAGGAGAGTCACCATTACTGAGCACCTTCTGTTTGCCAGGCACTGGATGAGGAGTGTTTCCTTATGACTGTTCCTTGATCCATCATTGGAGGTGTACACATGATGAGAAAAGTGAGTTGCTGAGAACCAAGGTCGGGAGGCCAAGGTTCCACAGTGAGGAGGCATCAGAGCCAGGGTCTACACCTGAGTTAGCAGAGGTTTGCTCCCTGCAGCACAGCTTGCAGGCACCAGCCCTTCCAGTCCTGGCTGTCTCTGGCAGCCCCACCTTCCAGGGCTAGGCATGACTCTGGGAGAAGGGAGGCTGAAATCTTATATAATTACCCAAATCATGGCTCCTAAATGGCCTCTGATTACAGCACTAAAGCCCCTTTCTGCAGTGCAGCCCTGGCTCGCCTGAATAGAGCTGCGGCCACTTTATGTGGGAGTTTTTTCTTTTAAAGAGAAGAAGAAGGCTTATCCGCATGCAAAGTAGGTCAGAACCTTAGCAAAGATCTTTTCAAGCACTTGGCTTTTTTGAAGTCCTGCTACGAAGCTCCTTTTGTTTCTCCTGCCTTTGCCTCTTCCCTCCTACCCTTCTCCTTTTTCCAAAGGCTCAACGACATCAAATGGTTCTAAGTGACAGCGACAGGGAAAGCTGCACACGATATGCTCGATTATAAATAGTGCCCAGCTAGCCCAGCCAGGCCAGAGTGACAGCTGCAGCCAGGCTGCCTCGGCCCTGTGCCTCCAGTCCCAAGCCACCTTGTGGCCTCATGAGCACCTGCTCAGTCTGCTTGAAACACGAGTGACCTTGCCCTGGGTCCCATGAGCCCAGCCAAGCAGGGTGGACTGGGATCGCACCCATACCTGGAGCCAGTGGCCCAAGTTTGCGGTGCTCAGTACTAATCTAAACTTGCAAAAGGCTTTTGCTCCAGTGAGAAATCAACTCAGCTGGACCAGTTTGGTACTTTGCCTCATGGCTTGCTGTCCTGGGGGCTACTTCTCTCCTGTTTGCTCTTGCTTCTTCATCCCCCCAGCCCCCCTCACCACTAACTAAAGGCAGAAGTCGGCAAGAGCTGTGCAGGCATTAAGGATGCTTACCAGTAAGATGATGTTTACGAAGGTGGTCACACCCAATACCCCCCCAGACCCTCACCCCAATCTGGATGAGCAGGTGCTTCTGAGCCCTGAGAGCTGGGCGAGGTACTGCTGGTGCAGAGGCTGAAGGGCTGAAGGTGACAGCTCAGGGACTAGAACTGGAGTCTGCTGCCTCTGGGGCTCTTTCCCTCCAGCCTTAGTGGTTGGGGAGGAAACTGAAATGTGTGTGCATGTGTGTACGTGTGTGTGTGTGTGTGTGTATGCATGTGTGTGTGTGTCAACATTAAAGGAGAGACTAGTAGTCAAGGTGAATGTGCTCTTTGCACATGGTGATGATGCCATCTGGGAATTCAGAGGAATTCTCACCCAGAAGTATCTCTCCTCACCCACATTCTACCCTTTCTGGTCCTGGCAGAGAAAAAAAGTCCCCATTCTGGTACCCCTGCCATCTTTCACCTGTCCAGTCTCAGCTTGGGCCCAAAGGACAAATAATTTTTCAGGAAGGTGTCTTCAGCAGCATTTAGAGGGGACATTGCTATAGGCACTACAGGGGAAGTGGGGGGAGCAGGCTTAGGGATGTTTCTTTCATTCAGTGAATGATTATTGAGCACCTACCATCTGCCAAGATGCTTCTAGTTGCTGAGGACACAACTGTGAACAAGAGTCAAAAATCCCTACCTTCACAGAATGTGGACTCTAGTGAGGGATACAGACAATAAACTAGATAAATAAATCAGTAAAGATGGTGATACAGGGAAGAGGCATAGGGATTTTGGGGGTAGCCGCAGTTTTCAATAGGTTACCGAGAAGGCTCACTTAAGATAGACGCCTGCGGAGTGAGGTGTGAAGGCATCTGGGGTGTGCATTCCAGGCAGGGGAGAGCAAGCGCCGAGGCCCTGAGGTCCGAGGGCATCTGATGCGTTTGGGGAATGGGAAGGAGGCAATGCGAATAGATCAGAGCAGGTGAGAGGTGACCCTGAGGTCCGAGGGCTTCTGATGCGTTTGGGGAATGGGAAGGAGGCAATGCGAATAGATCAGAGCAGGTGAGAGGTGATGCACCACGTGTGTTCAGAAAGGTAATGGGCGGCAGGAGTGTGTGTATGCAGATTTTACAGCGCCTTGACGTAAGAACTTTGGCTTTTAACCTGTTGTTGCAAGGCTCTGAGTAGAGGATTGTCAGCATCTGACTCCCACTTTTAATTGCAAGTGCTCTTCCTACCAAGACTCTTCCTGGGACTGCCCTCCTCCCCCAGCATCCCAGTTGACAGCTCTTTGCTCATGAGCTGGAAGGGGCAGGGCCAGACTGGAGGGGAAGCTGAGTACCTTTTTTGCTCCAGGAGAAGGCAGAGAAAGAGAAACAGAATTCAGATGGGATGTGGAGACTTTGCTCACTGGGTGCCCCTGGGGCTTTTGGAGTGACAGGAGTGCTGGTCCATCTGCTACTCCAAAGATTCTGGGACTTTGGGGGCCAGGACAGCACCAGGCTGCAGCCTGTCTCTCCCAGAATGCTCAGGAACACGCCTGTCTGTCTGCATCTCCTCCCTTCATTTTCCCACCCTTCGGGGTGTCCGGCTTCCATCCTTCCTGCGGGTTCTCTCTAATGACTGTGAGATGAGGTATTGCACACAGCAGAGGAGCCAGCAGTGTGGGCAGGTCTGAAGATGCTGGATTTCTCACCTCTCCTGCCTGCTCCCTCTCTGGCGCCACCTCTCCCCCTCCCCTCTTCTCACCCCTTTGCAGACAGAACCACAATGCGTGTGTGAAGATTGCTTGCAGGCTGGGGCTCCTCCCAGCTCCTCCCTTCCAAACTCCGAAGCAGCAGTCTTTCTTTCCATGTTCTGCCCAGCTTTGCTTGTTTCTGGGTGTCCTGGCACCTCTGTCCCTTTGCCCCCTTTCTCCCCTTTCCTCTCTCCACCATGCAGAGGACATTCCTAGCCCTTTTGCATGCAGTCAGGATTCTTAGGCTGCTAAATGGAGATTGGCTGCTTTGGGGTGCTTAATCCATGATGGAACCATTGAGTGGTGATGGGGTTGAAAACATCTCAGTGTGCCCAGTTGGTGTTACTGACCCCCATAGAAAGGACCTGGGCCTAGTAGTCAATTATGGAGGTTGTTTGCTTTTCAGAACTCCTAAGTGAGTGACTCTGAAGGTACCAACTTCCATCTATGCTAAGTACACATGGCTCTGCACTTGCCCCTCCATAAGGGCAGGAGAAAAGGGGAGCGACCCTAGGTTTCCTGCTGGTGCCTCCATTCCTTTTTCTCTTGTACGAACTTCCTGTTTTAGAACCCAGGAATAGGGGACCCTCTGCTCCTCTCAGAAGGACGCCAGCCATCGTGAAAGGGTGGGCTTACCAGTTTCCTTGGCAGGGGCACATGGGGTTTGTTGGCCTGTGTAAATTGCCTCTTTTTGAGAGAGAGTAAGAAGAAGAGAGAAAATGAAACACTTTTGCCACCTCCTCATTAGCTTGAGTCCCAGGTGAGCTAAGGAGCTCGCAGCTCATTCTGCATGACCGGCGGCCTGTGCGGTGTCTCCATGGTGATGTCTTGAGGCTTCCCGAAGCTGGGGACCAGCCTCCCTCAGCAGCATCCCCGAACTGACAGTATCAAGGGTAGGTGGGGAAGAGCGACCTCGCTGGGTCAAGGGAGGTCTGGAGTGGGTCTGCCCGGGAACTGGCAGTGTATTCTCACCCCTCTGCTCTGCACGACCAACAGCAGCTCTGGGATCCAAAGAACACATTCACAGTGGGACATTCAAGGTCTGCTAGGCACTGGTGCAGGCTCCCTATCCGGGTTGTCTCCTATGACTCCCCTACAAAAAGCCACCACTTGTGCCTGGTTTCCTCACTCCTCCCTCTACAACAGTATTTATTTTCACCTCTGTGCATTCGCTCCAGCAGTGCTTCTTGTCTGGGGCCTTCCCTTCCTTGCCATTTCTCTAACTTGATTGCAGAACCACCTTCTCTGGGAAGCCTTCCCTGATGCAGATCTGAGTCCTCGGGCTCTCCCTCTCTTTTCTTATTCATTTATTTATTTTTTAATTTTTTGGCAGCTGGCCAGTAAGGGGATCCAAACTGTTGACCTTGGAGTTATAACACTGAGCTCTAACCAACCGAACTGTCTGGCCAACCTCTCTGCCTCTTCTAAATCCAGACAGCACCCCCTGCCTCGCAGGGTCTGGCTTGCTCCTGGGAACACATAATGGCTTGTGTTGCTAACACACTTTGCATGTGAGAGGCAGGTGGCATAGGAGGCAAGGTGCGGGCCTGGGGTCTGATAGTGCTGGGTTTGAATCATGGCTCTCCCACTTGCTAATGTGCTCCTGTAGTGCCACTTACCAGTTGTCTCACAGAGCTGTTAAGCAACCTGTGAGTCTCAGTTTCTTCACCTGTAAAATGGGGATATTTGTTAACTACTTCTAGACTTGTGAGGATAAAATCCATGATTGTAAGCTCTGGTGCATAATAGGTATGGCCCCTGTCCTGCCTCCCTCCCCACCACTAGTTTAGATGCTGTTATTTGCTCCTCTAGCTATCTGCACATGCATATAATTAATAATTTATTTCTTGTACTGATTTACTTAATGTTTCTTTGGGGGGAGGGGGCATGTAGGAAATGGGCTTTGTCAGAAACGTCCATCATGGTCTCTCTCTGCTTCACACAGAATCTAAACAAGTAGGTGCTCAAGAAATATTTGACTGACTATTTGAACATGGATTAAGGTGCCTCCACCACTAGATAATATGCTCCTAGAATGCAGGGGCTGCTTTTTGCTTCTTTGAACCCCTGTGTGCCTTGCATATAGTAGGTACTCCACAAATGGCTGGTCAGAAAACAGTCCTTGGTGAACATCGTGCCATGCAGGAATGAATGATCACAGAGGGACTATTAGGTGATTTCTAGGAATAGAAGAAGGGCTCTCTTGTGTAGAATGGCTTGGGGGAAGTCTAAAGCTTTGAAACAGAGGGGTAGACCAAATGAATTCCTCAATATTCCTTCTAATCCTGGAGTTTATGTTTCAGAGATGCAGGAAGAAGTTTGTTCCAGAATGGATTAGTCAGCCCCAGTAAGACCATCCCATTGGGCCAGATGGAAGGGATCAAGCCTTGTCCCCCTAAAGAGCTGGCTAGAGTTAATTTCTGTGAGCATTGCTGAAGTCAGGATGAACTTGATTTTAAGTTAAGTGGAATATTTTGATTTGAGTTAATGTACATTGGATCTGGTAAACACGCTGAGTATATTACTACGCACTCTGGAAATGTACAGTCCGATCAGCAAACAGATTAGTTTTAAGTGAAAAGACACTGGCAGACGCTTAAATTCATTGACTTGTTGAGAACATCTAGATTTGGATACAAATGCACTGGAACGCTAGATCAGTTTGGTGTCTCAGCCCATCCACACGGAGAAGCTATTGATTTTAGTTGATATGCATTGATTCCCAGAAAACAGGATGGCTTTTGAAAATGAACTTCCAGTAATTTCAGGGAGAAGCTAGCGCGTTTGTCTCCACGCGAGGCTGACTTGTTTTGTTAAACGTGTCTCTGCGCCTCGAAGGAACAGAGCAGCAGACAAATATCTTTGTATGAATTAAAATGCATTGATTCTTAGAGGGAAATGATGGTCTCTGTTAAAAGCTTTTTGGAGATGTTAGCGTGCAAGAGTTTGAATAAAGCCTTTGTTCAGCACCCCTTCCTCTTTGCCTTCTTCTTTCCCCCAAACGGTGGCAGCTTTCAGTCCATGTGAAGTTCAAGGTGGTGGTGGGTGGGTGGGTGGGGAGGGAGCGGAGGAGGGTGCTGGTTGCACTGCCAATCCCCCGTGGTGAGTGTAAGCACAGAACTGCTCTCCTCTGGGGAAAAGACATGGAAAGGGTTCAGTGTTGTTGATCGTATAACAAGGCAGAGACAGATAAGATCAGGTGCCCAGGTAGGAAAGGAAAACAAAGCTTCCATTGATAAAGAAAACAGGAATGTAAAGGAGGGGCCCAGGTGTGGGATGCAGAAGTGAGAAGGGAGGGGGGTGGTGCTGGTCCCTTGGTCAATGGCCACTCTGTGCTGAAGGGGACTGAGAATAATTGAAATGATGTGGGAGTGAGTTATCTCACTTTCCTACCATCTGAACGAGTTGGATGTGAACCAGAGGTGTAATTTAGGCATTTCTCACCCTCACTAATGAATAGCTCCCATGGGGTGTGCAGACAGCGGGGCTGGAAAAATGATTCCAGGAGCCAGGAAGGAAGCGATTGGTCCGGAACTTATTTTTCATATGTTGAGACTCCCTGGATCTTTCTGGATCAAAGCCACTTAGGACAACTTTAAGGGTTGATCATGGAGTTAACTTCTCTTTATCCATTCCTAGCTTCTTCTCAGCCCCCCAGATACAACCTGGGTGGGTGATTAAATCCATTTGGGGTGTGTTTGTTGGCTGAGGTCAGGTAGAAAAGTGCTGACCATAACACTGTCCATGGAGGCTAAACCTACATGGGGAACAGGAAGGAACACTGTTGAGAAGGACCCTAGAGGGAGAGTCAACTGTGCTGCCGCTTCTTTTCACCTCTGGATGCATTGGTTATAAATCCAGTGTCAAAGGCCCACGTCTACTTACCCCAGACAGAACATTCTTCCACTCCGCTCCCCTCTGCTCCTCTCCACTCCCCTCCACTCGACTCGACTCTGCTCTAGAAAGGAGGCTGTGTTGCCTTGGAAGAGTAGGATCAGAGCACTGGGACAAATTATTCTTCATTCCAGCCCAAATCTGATGCTTCAACCTCTGCTTCTATAATATCCTATGATAAATGTAGTCTCGGCCATAGACTGCACACCACTGCCCAGGTGTCCCTTTCAAGTAATTCTAGTCAATGCAAGGTAACCTCCTGCCCCTCACCCACCAGTGCCAGCGTCAAACCTACATGTAGCTCACCACCGTGGCCCTGGCCCTGTTTTCTGGGGCAGCACAGAAGCAGTCTCATTCTTCTCCCACATTTGAAGACAGGATGCCACCATGGAGGCTTCCCTTCTCCAGGCAAAATACCCTAGTTTCTTCAGCCATTTCTCACATGACATGGTTTCAGTTCCCGCCACCAAATGCAAGATCAACTATGTAATTTATGGGACTTCCCAGTGCAGAATGAAAATGGGGAACCCTTTGTTAAAAAATTATTGAGAATTTTAAGATGGCAACAACAACCAGCATTAAGTCACAGGACATTTCTGAGCGACTGTACGGGTGTCATGGCCAGGAAGCTGTCCCTGCCCATATGGAACCTCTTTTTCCAGATTTCAGTCAGCGGTGCCCTTCTAAGGCAATGTTCTAGGGTTAGTCTGCCCAGGGTAGAAGCAGAATGGCTGTCACTTTTTTCTGGATATATCATTTAGTTTTATGGAAGCAATTGACAATTGCATTAACTTTGCTGGCAGTCCGTACATATAGGTGAGTCATATTCAGCATAATGTCCACTTTAACCTCTAGGATTGATTCATATCTGTAGTAGCTGAGCCATTTCTCTCCCACTCTTGTGCAGTTTCAAGAATTGGTAGTATCAAGTTCTGTTTTGCCCATAGAATTCATCCCAGTGCCTAAACCCGTGAATTGTCCCTCACTAATGTGTTCACCACTACTGAGTGCCTATTGTGTTCTGAGTACAGTGATAGGAGCCAGGATACAAGATTGAACATGACCCTGGCCTTAAGGCGCTTACAATTTAGAAAAGATATTCAAACAATAATTACATGAAAATGTGCTAATTCCTGTAAGGAGATGAGCTACAGGAGTGGAAAAGGTGGGAAATTACTCTGCCTGGGAAGTCTCGGAAGGCTTCAAAGAAGAGGTGGCATTTGAGAGGGCTCTTGAAGGATTAGTAGAAGTTTGACACATGGAGAAGGGAGGAGGGACAGCCCGATTTCTGATTTATCCTGGTTTCCTCCTGATGAACTCTCAACTCATTTCTTTTGGCCATTCTTCTAGGCAGAACTTGGCCCAGGAACTTGGCTCTTGTATCTCCCTGCAGATTTCGACAGCCTACCATCTCTGGAGCCTTTCAGGCAGACCCCACTGCCTTGATAAGAAGACACTGCTGAAGTTTTTGCTGCGGTTTTAATTTCTTGACATCATCTGGGTGCGTTGGGAAAAATGAGATCTAATAATGAATGATTACAACTCTCAAGTTAAGTCTAGTTGGTTGACTAATCAATTTGGTTAAGTGAAAATCCATAGCAAATGAGTCGACTGCAGTATGACATTTCTCCATCCAATTTAAATTAAAATCACCAACCATAATAATTTCACAATTACTCAGGGAGGGCACACTGGAGACTTGACCCCCGGAGCAGAGAAATTGCCAATGCCGCAGAGAATGGGCTGAGAGTGGGGTGATGAGGAAGTCACTGAAGATGAACTCTGCCTGAACTGCTCAGCCTCGTCAGCTCTGGGGGTGGTGGATCAGGAAAGGATGCTGAGCTGCAGTTTCATATTCTTGGGTGCAGCCCTGTTTCTCTCTCCTCTAGGGAGGCAGGAATTCATTCCTCTTGACTAGAAAGCCCACAGAGGGTTCCTCCACTGGGACAGTAGGGTCTCACTTCTCCAGATAAGATGGTGTGGAAAGAGGTGAATGTTATTCTTTCCATTTCAAGTGCTCCCAAATTTACACTGTAAGTTCCTGGGTAGTGGATGTTACGTCTTGAGTTACAAGTTCTAAGTGCACGTATCAGCTAATTAATAGGTTTTTGATAATGAGTGTGATGATGACAGAGCAAAGGAAAGGATTCTAATTTATCTAATACAGCAAACATTTATTTGCTGAGCATGCCCTTTATGCCAGGCATGATATTAGGCACCAGGGAGAGAAGAATCAGATGTACAGCCCTCCCCTCAAAGAGCTCATAGTCTCTTGTGGTAGCCTCATAAACACTTAATATTAACACAAGGCAAAATATCATTGACATTTATTAAGTAACTTGAAGGATAAGAATGATTTTGATCAGGGAGTTTCATGTGAAAGTTTTGTGTGCTAGTCCCTCATCTGCAAAAGGCATTTAATAACAGTACTACCTCAAAAAGCTGTCATGAAATGTTGGTCACTTTTCTCGCCTTCTACAGTAGAACTCCCCAGCCCTGCCTGGAATCAGGACTACGTTTCCCATCCTTCCCTGCTAGTGTGGCCACATGACTAAGTTTAGGCCAATGGAATGCAAATAGAGGAAGCATGTGCACCTTCCAGGAAGTGCTCTTAAAGACAAGGAGCATGCTTTTCTGCTGTTACTTCCCCCCTGCTGGCAGGAATTCAGATACTGCGGCTGGAGCTGGGACAGTCACCTTGGAGCAGAAAGTGACTTTGGAAAGGGAGGTCAGACAGGCAGAGGAACAAGATAGAAGGAACCTGGATTCTGCCCCCTGTGATGTGCCTACCATTCCTGGACAGCTTAACTCCAGAGCTGGAAGCTGGAATAAACTATCTTACTTATACTGTTGTTACTTTGGGTTTACTGTTACTCCAAGCCAAGCCCAATTCTAATTAGTTCAAGAGTTGTTGCCTATAAGCACTTACAACAGTGCTTAGCACATAATAAAGGCTCAAGAAATGGTGGCTAATAGAAGCAATTTTAGTCCTCACTCTAAAGGAGACAGCAGACACAGACCCTGCCATCTGAGCAGCGGGGTGCTTGCCTTGTTTCTCCAGGGGAGCTCTTGGCTGAGCAGCCCAGAATTTTGCATTGTTAAGCAATTTTAGTCCTCACTCTAAAGGAGACAGCAGACACAGACCCTGCCATCTGAGCAGTGGGGTGCTTGCCTTGTTTCTCCAGGGGAGCTCTTGGCTGAGCAGCCCAGAATTTTGCATTGTGGTCAAGTCCCAGCTCCAGCCTCCCTCCTCCCACGGTCTGCTCTTCTCATACTCTCCATTTACCACCTCAACACCTCCCCCTCCCATACCAGACCTAAATCCTACTGTCACCAGCTTAGCCATTACTTATAGAGAGAAGAAGCAACGGCAGCCCAGGAGAAGTATGAGCAGGGAGTCGGGTCCTGTGGATCAATTTGTAATTTTTCTTGTGGCAGCAAGAGGAGCATGAGCGATGTGTGCACTAAATCCCCAGCAACGGCAGCAGCTCGGCAGCATGTCTTGGCTTGAATTATTTATCTTTGGGTCCCTTGGCCAAGGGGGACTGGGACCCTGGGAGGAGGGGAAAGAGTGGGTGCATGTAAGTGCCTTCCAGCTTTGCCCACCCTGTCGATCCTCTCAGCCATCGAACACTTTGCTTCAGGAAAGGGCAGGGAAGTTCTGTCTCTACACAGGTGAAGGCACTTCCAGTTTCTGGGCAGGTAAGAGTCAGAGTCACCTTTTCTAGCTGCTGGGAGGCTTATTAGAAAAATGTTAAAATTATTGGCTCAGAATTAATAGGTGGCTCTTTGCCTGCTATTGGGTGCATATGTTGAGAATGTTTAGTATTGAGCATTCTGTTTCCAGTTGGGGAGAGAGAGAAGGAAATATGGGGGCTTTCCCGGCTGGGAAGAGCTCATGGTTACTAGATGAAGGCATGAGTTTGGTAGACAGTGCTAGTGTTCACCAATATTTCCAAATCTCTTCCTTTTCCTGTTCACATGAACGACTTAGTCAGGATTATGTGGCTTGTTCTGGCCAATGGAGTGTAATCAGAAATGATGTGTGAACATTTACGAGTTGGTGTGCATTTCTCCACATTCCCCTTTCTCCCCATGGAGAAAATACTGTGATGGTGATGTCATAATTTGGTGGTACCTACATCAGCCTGGGTCCTTGAATGACTGTGTGGAGAAGAGCCCCATGCCCAACAGCATTGGGCATATAGATTAGTGGTAAATAAGTTTGTTGTCTTAAATGACAGAGATTTTGGAATTATTAGTAACTGCAGCACAATGTAATCTATCCTGACGAGTGATGGTAAAATCAGAGGTGTGTGCAGATCCTTTTGCTTCAGTGGAAGGCCAAGGTTACAAGCAGAAATTGGAGTCTGAATGGTCCACTAGACTCTTGTGCAAGTGTCTTGGGAACATAAAAAGCCAATAACAAATGCTGATGTATAAACTGGGGATAGGTGATCTCAGGAGTGACACTAAGAGTGTCAGGGCCAGTTGATGAGATCTGAGAATGTTCCTGGGACAGATGACATGGTCACCACTGACATTCTGCTGTGACACAGATCACGGGAGGGCAAGCCATGTTTAAATTCCCAAGACCAGAGAGACAATTCCAGAACACTCCTTAGACCTTGTTATGGGTTGGATTATGTCCTTCCCAAATTTGTATGTTGAAGTCCTAACCCCAGTGTGATTATATTTGGAGATAGGGCCTTTAGGGAAGTAATTAAGCTTAAATGAGGTCAAGGAATGAGGCCTTAGTCTGATAGCACTGGTGGCCTTATTAGAAGAGGAAAAGACATCAGAGATCTCTCTCTCTACATGCACACAGAGGAAAGTCCATGTGAGAAGACAGATTCTGCAGGCCAGGAAGAAGGACCTGATGAGAAACCAACCCTGACGCCACCTTGGTCTTCACTTTCTAGTCTCCAAAACTGTGAGAAAATAAATTTGTTGTTTAAGCCTTAAGCTGAGTCTGTGGTATTTCTACGGCAGCCTGAACCAACGAAGACAGACTTTGACCTAGAACTTGTTTTCTAATCTTCTCTCCTTTTCTCAGAAGCCCCCAAGTTTTCTAAGCAAGGCTAAGTCAGTCGTGTGTGGAATTTTTTGTATGGAGTCAGATTTTTTCAGGTGGAGAGGAAAGACAACAGAGGAGAATAATGAAGATTTTAACACCTCTTTGCACTTTTAACAAAGTGCTTTTTTCTACATTATCACACTGGATTCGAATTGCATTTCTGTGAGAGAAGCTTAATTACCCTCAGCTTATGGATTGCATTCACCTGCTCAGCAGCAGTGTTGGAGCACCCATTACATGCTGGGGCGTTATGCTAAGTGTTGGGGTGCAGAGTTGAGTAGGCTGCTGCTCTTACTGTTGTGTGGCTGAGTGTACTGGGTCTCCGCGAGGGTAAGATGCTAGCTCAGTCTGACATGGCTGGTCAGGATTTGACCCTGGCTATTTAGCTCTGTGCCTGAGTTCTTGGCAAAAAGAAGCAAAGCAGAGACTCAGGCTGTGACAAATGCTGACAGACCCTTGTATTCCAGCAAAAGCTGTCTTCTCATTGTCCCTGGGAAGCTGAGAGCCTGTGCCACACCTAGGCAATATGTCCAGCTATTGGTTGCCTGAATTTGAGTCATTCACCACTTTCTTCTTTGCTGGCAGAAACTTTCTTTTGTCCAACTCTCCTGCAACATGTGCTTCAAGGAAGGCTGGCTTCTCCCAGGCCCAGAGGGTGAATCGTGTAGGGATCCAGCCAATCACACCGAGTCTATTCTCCTTGTAATTCTAACCAGTGAGACACAATGGAGCCTGCAGGGGATTCTTAGATTTCGCACCCTAAAATGGGCACAAAAGAAGGACATTCTGTGTTTTGAGGGACATTATCGTGTGAGTACAGGATGGTTAGAGCTGCTGCAGCCACTTTACCACCACGAGGAGACAAGCCTAAGGACAATTGCTGACACACTGAAGACAGTGGAGCAGAGAGGGAAAGAATCTAGGTTCTTGATGTTGATTGACTGAATTAGCAGGGCTTCTTGTTACATCAAATAATGTGTTATCATTGCTTAAGGTTGTGTATTTTGTTGCTTGCAGCTAGAAGCTTCCCAACTGATGTAGGCAGAAACAGTCAAGCAGTACGTGTGAACTGAGTGCCTGCTGCCTCCACCACTGACTCAGTGTGTGACCTTTCTGAGCCTCATCGGAATCAGAGAGAACGCCATCTGTGACATGGCTGGAGGAGGAGATGAGGAAGAGGGAGCCTCCCTCCTCAGTCTGGAGGAAGGACAGTGTGAGAAAGAGCCAGTCAAGGTAGGAAGTGTGGCTGCCAGGTAAGCAAAGGGCCTGGGCCACATGCCATCCTGGAAGCTGTTTTGGGGTCCCTCACATAACTTTTCTCTGACTGGTGTCAGCCAGCACCTAGTCTGCTCACAGTGCTTTTTACCTGGTACTTTCCCTTTGGCTGGACTAACTCTTCCTGGAGGGCTGGGGGTGGTGGTGGTGGTAGACCTTGCTGGTATTTGCTAAAGCCAGAAAGAAGAGGGGAGATGGGAGTTCACAAGAGCACACTTTTCTACTCAGGCTCAGGGCCACCTCATCATGGTTAATTTTATGTGTCAACGTGACTCACCTAAGGGATGCCCAGACAGCTGTTAAAACATTATTTCTAGGTGTGTCTGGTAGATATTAATATCTGAGTCTGTTGACCAAGTAAAGAAGATCTCCCTCCTGGAGTGGGTGGGCATCGTCCAATCTGTCAAGGGCTCAATTAGAACAAAAGGGTAGAGGAAGCATGAATGGACTCTCTCTGCTTGAGCTGGGACTCCATTTTCTCCTGTCCTCAGACATTGGCACTCCTGTTTCTTTGGCCTTTAGCCTCACACTGGGACTTATACCATTGGCTCCCCTGGTTTTCAGGTCCAAAGGCTTGGACTAGAAAGAACTATATCACCAGCTTTCCTAGGTCTCCAGCTTGCAAATGGCAGATCGTGGGACTTCTCAGCCTCTGTAATCACATGAGCTGATCCCTGATAATAAATCTCTTTCTTACCTTTAACCTATTGTTTCTGTTTTTCTGGAGAACCCTCACTCACCCACATCTGAATCGGAATGGTCAGGATCCCAGTTAAATGACAGTTTCAGCTTCCACCTGAGATCTGGGGACTCAGCTGTGACTGGCACCATGCTTTACATGCATTACTGTCTCTTGTCATCCTCGCAACAAGGCTGGAAGGTAAGTGCTTATAGTGACATGTTTTACAGAACAGGAAACTGAAGCTCAGCAAAGCTAGATAGCTTGACCAAGGTCACATGGCTGATAAGTGCTGGAGCTGGGACTCAAGCTTAGGTTTGTCTGACCCTTTCCTATTCCTGACCTGGGTGTGAGTGAGGCCTTGAATCACTGAGGCTCACCTACTTTTCTAGCTTACTCTCCTACCCCTAAACCTAGGCTTAAGCAGCCCCAGGGTCCCCAATCTCTCAATGCTCTTCTTGCCTCTGCAGGGGCTCTTTCCTCTGGCAGGGAGTTTCTTCTTTCATTCTCTGCTTCTTTCAATGAAATTTTACTTCTATATTCCCCCAGGGCCAGCTGAACGGCTACCTTTATTTTAGGGCTCCTATGACATGCACCTCCCCTCCCACCAAACAAAACAAAACAAAACAAACCATATCTCTTTTCATTATACTTATAAGTCCTAACATTCATTAGTTTTTTCACTCAATACTCATCAAATATAATTGAGCACTTACCACGTGCAGATATTGTCAAGTGCTATAGAGAGAACAAAAGTGAACCTAAATAGATATAACATAGACTCGCAGAGAGTTATGGTCAAGTGCATTCTCATATTGAATCCCAACTTGTGTGTGTGTGTGTGTGTATTGCCCCATCAGTTTTGTGCTATTCGTGATAAGAAAGCAGTCTTAGAGTGCCCAGGACAATGTCACCACATAGTTGGTGCTGTGTGGAATACATAAATTAATGAAATGGGAAAAAGAGCCATGAAAGGCAAGGTAGGTACAAGAGGTACATTTCAAGGAGGTCAGTCAGCCTGCCTTCTGTTGCTGTATCCATGGAAGAGGCCAAATTGTCTAATAAATGGTTTTCCAGCCCGGGGCCCTGGCGAAGGCGGTTGACATGCCTGAGGCCTGAGGCCAGGGCCCAGCCCAGGCCCATGTTGGGAGGATGCATTATGAATGCAAGGTGTAGGAAATAGAAATTATTAAACCTGTGGATAGGGACAGAAATGCCTTTGTGTGGCTGCAGAGTTAGGAAATTATGCTGAAGCAATGCATTGCAAATCAGCCTGTGCTTGGCAGAGAGGGGCTTTTATTCTCCAGGTCCCGAAGTTCCTTCAGCAGCTTTTGTGTGCAGCCGCAGAGGCCCTTCTGGGAGGAGAGAGAAGCTGGTAATTTCGTGGCTGATTGGCAGACTGTCCAGAGCCAATAAAGATATTTGTTTTTTTGCTGAAGAGCTCACAAACCTAAATCTCAGCTTCTCAATTTTATCTTTCTTTCTTTTTTTTTGTTATCCCCCCTTCTTTTTCATTATTGAGAGAAGTGAAATCTGAGCTGTCTTTCTCCATTAAAATGGCTCAGCGTGGGTCCACTGGGGATAGTGGTCCGTATCCTGGGGACCCATGAAGTCAGAGGACATTTTCCCAGCATATCTGGACTTTTCTCCAGGCATCCAATTTGCTCTGGCATAATCGACGTAGATTAACTGCAACTTTGGTGCCCTGGGAGAACCAAATGTTTATACTCGCGTGTCAGAGGACATTTTCCCAGCATATCTGGACTTTTCTCCAGGCATCCAATTTGCTCTGGCACAATCGACGTAGATTAACTGCAACTTTGGTGCCCTGGGAGAACCAAATGTTTATACTCGCGTGAATCCACCCAGCATCCCTGTGATGTTTGGTATTGTTTGCCCTGTTTTAAAGATGAGGATTGGTGACTTGTCCAAGGTTCCATTGTTAGCAAATTGTGGCACTGAGATTTAAAGTCAGGTTTATCTGATTCTGAAGTCTGTGGTCTTGGGTTTCCTGAGTGCCTCTGGTGATGCTCACTCTGTAGTATTCATGACATCCCTGATGATGAGATGAAAAATACCCTCCCTGGTGACTCCAGGTCTGGGTTCTCCAACTGGTCAGTCCTAAGTCACAGGAACATCTTGAAGTTTTAACAAAAGCATCTAGTTTAAAATTGAAGGGAGCTTTGAGACTATAATTCATTCCCTTTCCTGCCTGGACTCATTTTATAAATAATGAAACTCAGGCCCAGCAAATTTAAGGACTGGTGCAATGTCACAGCCAACTCTCTAATGACAGACCCAGGAGACTGCCAGGGAGAAGCCTCACTCCCAGTCCAGTGTCCTGTCCATTTCACTTGCAGTATCAATCAGGACTTGGTCTAGCTGTGAGTAACAGATACCCGGAAAACAGAAAAGTAAGACTATTCCCTGAAGAAGTCAGAAACAGACCAATCAAATGCAAAATAAATCAGATGCAAAGTAGACCACTCTGATGAAAAATGAATCAGAAGAAGGTACTGCAGCTCCACAGTGTTAGGGGCCAAGACTCTTTCTATCATGTCACTTTGCCATGTGTAGCTTCTGTCTCAAGTTCACCTCATGGTCCAAGACGGCTCCTGGAGCCTTAGCCATTACACCCACCAGCTGGAAGGAGGACCTTCCCTTTAAGGAGATTTTGTGGAAGTTTCACACATTTCTGTCTCACTGGCTAGAATTTAGTCTGTGACCACACTAGTTAAATGGGAGACTGGAAAATGTCATCTCTTAGGTAGATGCCTAGTTAAAAGTCAGAATTCTGTTCTTTTACTAAGAAAACAGGGGAGAGAAGCTATTGGGACCCTACTAGCAGCCTTTACCATAGTTCATTAGTCTCTAAACTTGTTGTCAACATCATAGCTCCCAGTTTGCAGCTCTACGAACTCCCAGCCAAGAGGGAAGATGAACCAGCAGGTCTTTACTAGCAGAAAAACAGGTTTTTGTGTTTTTTGTTTTCTTCCTTCCAGGTAAAGTCAGGGGCACTTTAGCTCTGGAAGAGTTTTTATCATGGGACTTCTTTTTTCCATTTTATTTATTTTTTATTAGCATATCACTATTACAAATCATAATTATTCTTTATGCCACCTAGCATAGTTCTTTTGGTCCTAATATATTTTGTCCACTTCAGAGACATCACTGGTATAGCTTTGGCACGTTCCTGGATTTTGTAAAACGTGAAGGTAGGGGTTTAGGATGTACAAAGGAAGATGTGATGTGTGTGAGTGTGCCAATGCATGTGTACGTATTTATAGAAGGGAAGGGGAACCTCCACTCTCCAGTGTCCTGCTACTTTTCCAGTCATGTCCCAAGCTATAAAACAAGAAGCACTGATTTCACTCACGTGCTGATTCTTCATGCAGTGCAACGTGGAGTCAGAGCTGCTTCTTTGGGTGCCTGAAGGCAATTAGGGGCTAGAATGAGAGAAACAGAATGTTCTTCTGGAGAAGCAGTCCTGAGATGGTTGAGTCCAACCACCTGCCTTTGTAGATGAAAGCACAGAGGCTCAGAGACGTTATGAGTTTGCCCAAAATGTACAGAGCTGGGACCCGGATCCCAACTTTCTGACTCCCAGGCTAAGGCTATTTTGCCTGTACCTAAGGCTATTTTTTCTCTCTGAAATACATACATTTTGTATGTCTCTCAAGCCACTTCATGTGTGTTACTACTGTTTCCCCAACTAAAGACTTGGAACCCCTATTATGTTCAAAGCACCATGCAAGGCTTTGGTGTAGGAGGATAGAAAGACAAACAAGACACAACTCCCTTTGTGAGAATTTACAGTCTAGAGAGGGGTGCAGATGCATCATGACTAAATATAAGGCAAGAGAAGTCACTAAGGGCTACACAGACACATACAGGACGATTCCTGTGGGAAGTCTGCTTGATTTGGCAGGGGTGGGGGGATGTGGAAGACCTCACGGAGAAGGCCTTTGAAGAACAGAGAGATGGAGGTAATCTGTTTTATTTCTTTTGACAGCTGGCTGGTACAGTGATGGATCCCTTGACCTTGGTGAGATAACCCGTCAGCCCAACAGGCTTTTTTATTCATTCATTTATTTATTTTGATAATCTAGATTAGAAGGAAGCTCAGACAGAGGCCTGGGAGTCATCACACTACTTAGTACCTGTCTGCCCTGGCACTATTATTGGAATTTGGGAGGATTCAATGGTAGAACCGAAAGAGGGAGAGCCTAGAAGGGTCTGTTCTGCCTCCAGGGAGAAGTTCTAGTCCTACGAACTTGCCTGACAGAGTTCTTGGTGCTGTTTGGCTATTAAAGTGGTTGAAATAAATGAAACTGGTGCCAGGGTCCTTACTAAGATCAACTGAGTCAGAATCTCTTCAGGTGGCACTCAGACATCTGTCATTATTTACAGTTCCCTAGGTGGTTCTGATGCCCAATAGGGCATTTAGAGCTAAGGAAGAAGGTAAGTGAGCCCTGATGTAGAAGACGGAAGGAAGGAGTGGACATTATTAGCTCAGGTCGGCTCCACAGCAGAACCTCCAAGAGGAGGAGGCCAGGTGGGACAACCGAGTCACCAGTCCCCAGATTGCACTGGACTAACTCCACACTTTGCAGGTGAGGAGACAAGACCCAGAGAAGAGGGAAGCTTCGTCCAGGCCCTGTGGCATGTTAGAGCAGCATGACCACTGGGGCCCCTGCCTCTCCCAGTCCAGTCCAGAGCCACCTTCATTTCAGCATGGGTGGCATGGGTAGCAGGGGTGGCAATGGGTGTCCCTCTGCCGTTGCTCAGTCCCCGTCGAAGCCTTTCCACGGTGAACAATGAGAGACCCTTTGTGACTGTGGGTGCCTGCATCTGTGTGCAGGGGGAATTCTGGCTGCTTCCAAGTGTGTTCATTAGGAAGTTGCCTGGTTCTCATTTTTCTTGACTTTCTTCTTGCTTTGGAGGCAGGCGTGCAGGCCTGGGACTTCAGAGAAGAAATGTGGGCTGCAGTGGTGACATTGGGGTGGAAGTTACTCCTTGGACATAGGGACTTGGGGGTGGGGATGGGACAAGGAGGGCCATGCTCAACCACTAATGGGATGGAGGAGGATCTCTCCGCGAGGAGCTGGCTGAATGTGGCAAAGATGTCCAGGGTAAAAGGGACAGTGTGCAGCGGGCCTGTCCCATCTGCCGTTGGTTTCTTGGCTGCGGTGGAAGGCTTTACTTCTTCAGTTGCCTTACTGCGGGGTCAGCAGCGCGAGGAGCTGGCTGAATGTGGCAAAGATGTCCAGGGTAAAAGGGACAGTGTGCAGCGGGCCTGTCCCATCTGCCATTGGTTTCTTGGCTGCGGTGGAAGGCTTTACTTCTTCAGTTGCCTTACTGCGGGGTCAGCAGAGTCCAGATTATTATATTTCTTATGCATTCCCATGAGCCCCCATTCCTCTTCTTGAAAATCCTCTTATCAGTATTTAGTTATCTGCAATAATATGTTCAGTGCCTTCTTGAGGGTCCAGTTTGTTCCATGGGAAACTCAGTGCCTTGCACAGAGCCCAGCAAACAGCAGGCACTTGCTAAAGGCTTGTAGATGGTGTGGTGAGCTGACCGGTGGGAGAAACACCCCAATGGACCTTTGGAAGGCAGGTTATTGTCTGATTCTGTCCCTGGCATTTTGCGGGATAGTGAGCAAGTCTCCTCTCTCTGAGCCTTTGCTTCCCCAACAACAACAGACAAAACTAAATCTGCAAAGAGCATTGCAATTTGTTTCTCCACACCTGAAGATTACCAGATGGGACAGTGAACTGAGTTTCTGGGGTATGGGCTCTAGTTCCAGATATGCCCCTTCTTAGTACTGCCACGGCTGAACCTCATGCCTTGAGGAGGTCATGGGAATCAGTCTGCAGAGCCAGTGCAAGGCTCTTAGAGAAGCCTCAGCTCTCCAGACACTCCAACAGTGGTATTCACACAAGGGGTGGCCACATTTGTTTACACAGCAGAGCAAAAGTCTATTCAAGAGAGATATAGGACTTCAGCCAGAACTTACTAAGAGTTAGTCCTGATAGACGTCAGAACTGGAGGTGGAAAAGGAAATGGTACAACTGTAAGGAAGTGGGGTATCTAACTTATTGGGGGCCTGGATCAGAGTTGGTCTTGTCTGGATGAAGAGACTGGATTAGAGGTCTCAGGAGGACTTGATCTATCATCAGGGTCAATAGCTGAATGAGTTTGGGGACAGAGACTTTGCTGACTTCCCCAAAGCTTTGGGTTATGATGTTTGCATGGCTGCAGATTTCCAGCAAACACCTGCTGAAAGCCCTTGTCTTGGGAAAGGCTCCAGAAAGATCCAAGAGATTTGGGGGAAAAGCCTGTTGGGCTGGCAGCTTGCTTTGCTCTATCCTGCAGGGTCCCCCAGTCCTCACTAACAGAGGGACCAGGAACACAGCTGTCCCTTCCAGTGCACTAAGCCTCCTCTCCCCGCCAATTTGGGGCTTGCCCCTCTTGGCTGTTGCATGGCTCGGGAGGGACTCAGCCCCAATCATTGCAGCTCCAAGAGAGAAAAGGAAGAACATCTGTTAACACAAATGCTTTTCTAATTTCTTTTTAAATCTCACTCAGCATCTGCGTTAAACAAGGCTGATCGGCTTGTACAATATTTAATTTTGGAACCATTTCAAAAGGCGCTTGTAAGAGGGGAGCAATGGGGAGAACGGCAGCCTCCTAAATCTTTAATAGCGTGCTGGTTAGGAGCTTCTGCCGGCTCCGACCTAATCACATGGAGGAGAATAAGCAGAGACAGAATTTCTTAATAACAAATACCTTTGCAGCACCTCATTAAATCACTGCATTTCAGAGACACAGCAGGACACTTGGGTGAATAAATAGTGCAATCTCCTGGTCTGAAGGATTTTCACATCTGAGTTATTTCTCCTGCATATGATCAGTTCCTTTTCTCTCTCCTTTTTCTCTCTTTTTTAAAATATCTCCACAAATGATTTTAGCTGATGAGTTCAATTAACAAAGACATTAGAGGCAAAGTTGAAAAAGCACCTCTTTCCTCTACCCCTTTTCCATCTCCTGCTCTTCCCCACCCTATAACTATCCAGCCTTATTTTGGGTGTTTTTGCAGTTTAACAAATGGCACTGTTGAGTGAGAGATGAGAGAAGGAGAGGGGGTGGGGAGGGCCACGCTGGTTGATGTGAAAACAAAACATCCCCTGGCTGGGTGTTTATGAGGATGGTGATGAATAGAGCCTGGGAGCAGGGAGGTGCTGCAGGTCGCCCTGCCCCATGGAGGTGGATCCCTTGCTAGTCCCGGCCACACCTGACCTCCAGGGGAGCCTGCAACAGAACAAGGGAGCTGAGGAAAACTACTTAAATGTTGCACTTAAATGTTTATTGAGCACCTACTGTGTGCCAGGCCCTGTACTGGCTGATTAGAAGAGTTCATGCTATCATTAAAAACCTAAGCCAAAGAGGCTCTTCCAACATTCTCCCTTACTACAGTTGAATCAGTCAATCTACTAATAAATATATGAAGATTTAATAAAGAGGCCATAAACTGGCAGCCCATGGACTGAATCCAGATCAAAGACATTTTTTGTTTGTCCTAGACACTTTTGGTTGCCTGTTTTGTGTGTGTATGTTTTGTTTAAAATAGAATCATTTGCTCTAGTGCAGTGTTTTTGAACCTGTGGTTTATGACCCTTTACTGGGTCTTGAAATCAGTTTAGAAGGGACCTCAAGTTGCCCACACTTAGGTTTTAATTTTGGGAAAAATCTATTTCTAAGTAAGTTCCTAAGTGGTATATTTTCTGAGTCTTTCAATGTATGGGAGATGATTTTCTCTTACTTTCATAAATAAACAGCACTCTGAGAATAAAAATGGAATGGGATAAGTAAGACAGGATAGGATGGAATAGAATGGGATAGGATAGAATAGAATGGGATAGGATAGAATAGAAAGGGGAAGAAATAAAAGAAGAGAAGAGAACACCGTCAGCATAAGGCACACAAAATAAGGTATGTATTGCTCCAGTTTTACAGGTGGTGTACGTATATGCTGGTCTGTGATCTAATGTGAATTTTTCGCTGTGGGTTCCAAACAAGAAGAGAAGAGAACACCGTCAGCATAAGGCACACAAAATAAGGTATGTATTGCTCCAGTTTTACATGTGGTGTACGTATATGCTGGTCTGTGATCTAATGTGAATTTTTCGCTGTGGGTTCCAAACAACAAACCTGAAAGCCTCTATGCCCATATGGATGCCAGCACCCAAACACGTGTCTTACTACGGATTGTCCTAGACATGCTTCTAATGTTGGTGAGGAGTTCAGGCTGTGGCCCTTACTGCCTGGGTTTGAAGCCCACTTGGCCACATGTGTTCTGTGGGACTTCAATGTTGGTGTCCAGAGGCAGCCAGTGGTGTGGCCATGAGTGGCTGGTGGTGTCAGTGTCCTAAACAGATGTCTTTGTGGTCTGGAAATCATAGGCCTGTCTTCCTAGGATGGTGCCTATTTTCCGAGTTCTGTTTTTTAGGGCTCTCTTCAGTTCTGTGAGCTCATCAGGGTCCTTCTAATAAACTATTTTTTCTGCTCAAGTTATTCAGAGTTAATTTCTGTGCTTGCAACCAAGAACCCAGCCTACTACAGTTAGAAATTGGAAGATTTCACCTAAAAGTTTGAATTTCCAGTTCATTTTTTGGGAGTGGGGAGAAAGATCTAGTTTTAGGCCTAAGTTTCCCCATGGTAGGCCTATAGATGACACGTTACTTTCCTGTGGTTTCTGTAACAAATTATCACAAATAAATTACAGCAATTTACTCCCTTACAGTTCTGGAGACCAACAGTCCAAAATGTGGCAGGGCTGTGCTCCCTCTGGGGCTCTAGGGGAGAATTTGTTCCTTGTTTCTTGTAGCTTTTGGTGGCTCCTGGCATTCCTGGGCCTACGGCCACATCACTCCAGTCTCTGCCTCCATCTTCACCTGACCTTCTCCTCTGTGTGTCCATCATCTCCCATCGCCTCTCTTATAAGGACTCTGTGATGGCATTTATGGCCCACACTGATAATCCGGAATGACTCCTCATCTCAGGATCCTTAACTTCATTATATCTGCAAAGACTCTTTTTCCAAATAAGGTCACATTCACAGGTTCTGGAGATTATGGCACGGACATATCTTTTTGGGGGGCACCATTTAGCCCACTACAGGTAGATTTCCACAGTCTCATCCAGCCTGTGTCATTCATTCACACAGGCTCCTGACCTGCTCCTATGGGAGTTTTGTATCTCTTAATGAATGCCTGCTCCACACCCATGCACAGCGGGGAGATGCAGAAATGCAGGGCATGGTTTCCACCATCAACAGCCTTGTCTCCCTGCACGTGGATATTCAGAGACAGCTGTAGTAGTAGTGGGCCTTGTATGGACCTTCAAGGATTTAGATAAGTAGAAGGGGATGGGGTCTAACAGTCTCCCAGTGTGAACTGTGTGCTGGGTACTGCTCCAGGTGCTGGAGAGACAGCAGCAAACAAAATAGACAAAGTCTATGCTATTATGGAGCTTCCATTCTAGTGGGTGAAAAAGACAATAAACAAAATCATGCAAATGTCAGATAGGATAAGCATGATTGAGAAAAATGAAGCAGGGGAAGAGGGGAATGAGAACTGGGGGAGAGTGGACGTTCCTATTTTCATAGGGTGGCCAGGGAAGGCCTCTCTGATTAGGTGACAATTCAGCCAAGTCCTAAGAGAGGGGAGGGAGGGATCCACATATACATTTCTGGGAACAGTAATCAGAGCCATGGGATCAGCTTGTGCAAAGGCCCTGAAGCAGCAGTGTGCTTGGTATGTTTAGGGAATAGTAAGGAGGCCAAAGCAGGAGAAGAAGAGTGGTCTCGTGGGCAAGTGGTAGGAGGTCAGGACAGGGAGGGGACTGTGGCCATGGTAAGGACTTGGTAGGAGTTCAGGATCAAGTACACACTTCTTAACAAGTCTTTAAAGCAGGGGATCATAAACATGAATGAGGAAAAAAAGACTTCATTTTCACTAACCTCTAACTGAAGGTTAGCATTTTCTTTAATTGTGAATGTAGGTACTGTCCACAGCATCTCATCCACAGCAATTTTGGTAGTACCTGTGACTTTGTCACCAATAGAAATCACATATATTTTTATATCATATTACAGTTATTACACTTATCTTGAAATATTCTTTCCTCTCAGCACTATTTCAAAATTATGTAATTAGACCTGCCACTAGAACTGATTATTTAATATGTTAATAAAAAGCTCATATATTACTATATCACAAATTAGTTTTTAAAAAATATTTTCCTAACTGCATTTCAATATAATTTATTTCTTATGTAATCCTATGTGGGTTTTTTTTTTTTTTATTTTTAAACATATTTAAAGACATTATCCTGGGAAGAAGTCCAAAGGCTTCACGAGACTGGCCAAGGGGTCCGTGGTTCATGACAAGGTTAAGGATTCCTGCCTTAAAGCATTTGGAATGTAGCCTCTGCTCTACCCTTTGGCCTCATCTCTGGCTTCTCCAGGTCCCCTGCCCCCCCCATGACTCTATTCTTCATGCATACTGGACTACAGATAGTTTCTCCAAATATTATGCTCTTGATTGACCCAAAGCCATTGCAAATGCTGCTCCTTCTGCCATGAGCACTCTTGCCTTTCTCCGTGTCCTGCTTATCTTTCACATTTCAGCTTTGCTGTCACTCCCTCCAGGAAGTCTTCTCTGATTCCCCTACTCCATAGTGAGAGTGTCAGTATGTTCAAGTGGACCACGGACTTGTCTGCCTTTCCCACTAGAGCTTGAGCTCCCTGAGGGCAAGGACTGAGTGTTGCTCACCACAGGGTCCCTGGTGCTTAGTCCAGTGCCTGGCACACAGCGGGTGTTCAATATGCTCCAAAAAAAAAAAGAAAAAGAAAAGAAATTCTGGACTATAAGAATGAGTCATCTCGTTAAATTCTGAAACAACATTGTGATGTAGTTGGGATTAGTTGCATTTTATAAATAAAGAAAGAGGGTGGTGTTGGCCAGTGAAGGGGAGGAACTGGGAGGCAGTGGGAGCCTTCTTGGAAGCAAGGCTGCTGTGGGCAGCAGGAGATTAGGCTATGGGGAGAGGCAGAGGCCAGGCGGGCGTGGAGACTGCATCCCGGGCTCAGGAGCTAGGGCTGACACGGCTGGCAGAGGTGAAGGGTGCGCCTGGAGACCTTCCACCTCTGGGGAGGACAGAAGGGAACTTCTGATCATTAGACTTTGTGATGATTCTTTTATCTCATGCCCTAATCTCTGCTTCTCCAAGCTTCCTATTTCTAGTTCCTTTTTGCCTTTTTCATCTGATTGACCTGTTGTTTCTTCAGGTGTCATAGGGGTTGGGTCACATTTGGGTTTAGTAAAAAAGTCAAAAGAGATAGATGTGGACCTCTCTCTCTCACACTGATTATCCGTGTGACCTTGGGCGAGTTCATCAGTTCTCTACTAGACATATGCTCCAGGCAAGCCCCCATCCAAGTGACCTCTGGTTGTTTTCAGCCTCCCTGTCTTAGCTCATCTTCTGTCCTCTGCCCATGCTGTGGCCCTGCTCGGAAGGCCAGGCTTCCTCCCAGGCCAGCTTCCTGCAGGGGAGACATTATCCATTTCTCAATGCCCAACTCAAATGCCCCTTCTTTTTAGAAGCCCATGATGTTGTATGGAACCAGACCACTTATTTAACCTCTCTGGCTTCAGTTTCCTCATCTGCTCACACAGAAATCTGTGAATCAAAAAAGCTAACATCAGTAAGGGTTCTTGCGCACAGTAGGTGCCCATCACAAGTTCACTTCCTCCCCTTCCTGGCTGTCCTGTGAGGCTGGCTGGCCAGTGTGCTGGGAGCCGTGCTTACGTCTCTATTAACACAGGCAGGTCTGTGATCACTCCTTCTCCCTGATGCAATGCTCCATCCCCAAGCACGTGCGCTTTCTGGCTCTCCTGCTTGCCTTCCTCTTGCTACGTCCCACATGGATCTTCTATATAAATCTTTCAGCACCTTCTTCATGAGCAATGAGGCCGCGGGCCAGAGTCGTATCCACATCAAAGAGTTGCTCTGGGAGCTGGAGATGGAGCTGCGGTCTTCTGAGGTAGCCAGGAGGCCTCTCTATTTGTCTGTGCCTTTGGGGGCAAGGCCTGGGGCTACCTGTCTTTATCCTGGCTGACCCTCTGGGCAAAGAGTAAATGCCTCCGAGAGGGTTCTCTTAAACACTGGTCTGGGAAGAGGGCTTAGGAAAGAGGCCTGGCATGTACAGATGGGCTAGGCATTCATCAACCCTGTTTAGATCCCTGCACTTCTCTGTACTGCCTGGTGGGTATTGTTAGCCCCCATTTTACAGACTAGGAAGCTGAGGCCCAGAGATGTGAAGGAATTTTCTCCAGGTCACACAGGTTGTGAGTGGCACAGCCAGGAAAAATTCTATCTTGGTCTGCCTCCTAAGCCTAAGTTCTTTCTATTATGCGCCTCTGTCTGCACACGACCTTGCCCAAGTAAATAAGAAGACCAGGAGCTGCATTTTCTTGGGAGGAAGAATTCAGCACATCTCGTGGTAAGGCGCACATGCATTCTCACCTGTATGGCAGAAATAGACCAGGGCTCCCAGGAAGGCTATTGTCTTGAGTCAGGAGTGAGGGGTCATCTCTGTACACCTGCTGCAGTGGCCCAGGATCTAGGCAACTTCCAGGGGGCAGGGGCACTAATCAGGCCTTCAGTGCAATGATCGTATCTGCTCCCCTGATCCCTGCTCCAGCTGCCCCGGCTGGCCTGGGAGCCCACAAAGCCTGGGGTGCTGCCAACGTGCACAAGGAGGGGCATTTTGCATGAAGGCTAGGAAAGGGACTTGGAAACCCTTAGCTGGACTTGCAATGATTGGTTCTTATCAGTGCACACACTTGCCTGACTTTCTCAACTCCTCTTCTTCATCTTCTCATCCCATAAAGTGCCAAGACCATTGCAGTCTCTGCCCCCCAACTTCTTCATTTTCTTCCCAAACCCACAGTCCAAGATCGAGCCCTGTATAGTTAAGAGTATAGACTCTGGGGCCAGACTGTAACACAGTAACACTGTAACGACTGTAACACTGCTTACTTGGGGTGTGACTTCTGTGACTGCTCCATGCCTCAGTTTCTCCATCTGTCAAATAGGGGTAATAATTGCACCAGCTTCATAGCCTCTCTCCTCAGCCCTCCTCTGTGTACGCTGTGCTCCAGCCACCCTGGACTCTGCCCTCTCCTGGTTTTTCTGCCCCTGCTTTTGCTCAAACTGTATTTTGCCTGGAACACTCTCCCACACCATTCTGCCTATCAACATCTCTCATTCTATTCTTGAAAGCTATATGCAAACACCCCTTGAAGAAATTCTGCCTCCCCCTGAACCTGGTCCTATCCTATAGCACCCTAAGAGGCATTGCATTCCTTTTCTTTGTCTCCTCTTTGAATTTGAATATGTTCCTTCAACATAGCAGGTAGTCAGTATTCATGTGTTAAATTAAACTGAGGTCCTCTTACAACTTAATGTACTTCTTCTAAGCAAAGGCCCTTTAATGATGACTCCTTACAATTGAGTATCACTTTATGGCGGAGAAGTTCGCTTTCACAGGTGGTATCATCCTCAGAGCAGCTCTGAGAAGGCAATTATTATGTTAGCCCATTTTACATATGGGGAAAGTGAGTATCGGAAACATTTTGTATCTTGCTCAAGGTTGTATGGTTAACAGGTAGGGGGCCAAGACTCCTGACTCTGAATCTCAGTTTCTTTCTACTTCCAAACTTCCCCCTACCTCTCTCTATATTCAGATATAAACAGGTCGAGCATACCGGCTGGTTTTATGTCCTGTTCACTGTGCTTTCATCTCCACCCGTGTGAAATGGGGATGATACCACATAGTTCATCTGGATGTGGTGAGGGTTGAATGGTGTAATGTTGTAAATCCTATAGAGCAGTGCCTGGCACACCAGGGATGTCCATGTCCAGTACATAGGAGCCAATAATAGTCATTACCAGTTATTGAGGATTTACTTTATACCAGGCACTGTATTCTTTCCATGCTTATCTCATTTATTTCTCCCTACAAATCTTTGCAATAAAATCACTACCTGTTTTTTTTTTTTTAACAAATGAAGAAACTGAGGCTCAGCATATTACATAGTTGCCAAATGTCACATAGTTTTATAATAATGTTACAAGGGTGAGTGTGTCTGTTCACAGATGCATCTCCAGCTTCGCACATGTGGAAAAATGCCCCACACTTGGTAGAGTCAATAGATGTTATTATTATTGTGGAGCCAGCAACCAAATCCGAATGGCAGTTTTGGTATGCTTAGCCTGCCAGTAGGGGGTTGAAAGTTTGAGCTTGGGAATGCATTGCTAGGAGTTATGGATGGGGACGGAGGCTGGCGCTGGGCTGTAGCCATTGCAGGACCATGGAGCAGGGGAAAAGAAGAAACTACTGTTTGTCCCTTAGTACCTGGGCTGCAGGCAGAGCCCTGGGCCACTTGTGCCTGCGGTGGCCCCATGACATCCTGATGGATGAGATCTGACAGAGTGTCCTCGTTCCCTCTCAGCACAGGGAATCTAACCCCCAGCCAGCTGGGGACTGAGTCCAGGTGAGCTGCAGGCCTCAGGCAACAACAGACACTTTGTGCAAACAATGCCTCCTCCCTGGGTAGTCCTCTACCTCCCTAGTCAGTCCTCTGAAATAAGTGACAGCATGTTGCACAAGGAGCCAGTGAGACCCGCAAAGGCTGTCTGCCCAGGGCGACCCTAACTGTGGCATGCATAGCCAGCCTGCTCCAACATCATGCTCAGACCAGAAGGACTCCATCAATTCCATCCCCTCCACCAAGCTCAGGAGAGGCAAAGGAATCATTAGGAGGTGGAGATTGCTTGGTAGTTCATACAGAATAATGAAGAGAGGGAAGGCTATTCCAGCTTTGGATCCATTTCCTCAGCCTTTCCAGTGCAACACAATTGCTGACTTATTTCAAGGACTTATAAAAGACTAGAGCTGGAAGGGCTGCAGAGATTCTCTAACATAGTCATCAGGGGCCAAGAGGCACCTTTGTGTGAATTTGAAATAGTGTTGTCCCTAGGTGGACACAGATCTGTGGGCTTGGCCAGAAGACGATGCCTTTGTGAAGATGTGAAAAAGTCACCCTCTTTTGGGAGATGCAGCCCTGTGCTGGGATGCACCACTTGGCGAGCGTAAAGTGGGTGGGGCTTCAGCCCCCACTCCCCTTGGCCAGGCCCCCTCGTAGTGTAGAACGTACACAACTGCACACAGCTGCCCGTTCAAACCTAAGCCCAGAGAGAAGTCCAAATCCTCAACGTGGTCTACAGCAAAGTGACAGCCACCAAGTTTCAGCAACCACCAGTCTTCCCTTTCACCCACCTGTAGACACATTGGATTCCTTCTGGAGCTTCCTGTTGCTCTCTCTCCCTGGAAGATTCTTCCTGTTCCAACTGGGCAAACTGCAGCTAACCCTACTGGTTTCAATGTAAATGTTACTTCCTCAGAGTAGCCTTCTCTGACTTCTCAGACTGAGGCAGGACCCCCTCATACACTCTCATGACAGTCATTTGTTACTTGTGTATCTGCCCTCCCCCCATCCACCCCGACCCCTTGTAAGCTCCATGAGGGCTGGGACTATTCTGTTTAACACTGTATCTCTAGTATCTGGAGCAGTACCTGGCATATGACTGAAGGCCTTTCTCTGATTTCCTTCCTGGTCCTAGAAGAAGCTTGAGGCTTCTAGCAAGCTTTGGTGATAGGACTTTAGCAAGGATGATTTTCCCCATGGTGAAAATTGTCATCTGGGCAACTTGCATCTGATGCAGCTCTTCTATCTATTCCTCCCTGCCCCAAAGGGGCTGCAGATTCAGATTCAGACTGCAGAATCAGCCTGCAGATGCTCTAATGTTCCCCATGATGCCTTGCCCTTTGCTCACTCAACAGTGTCCTGGGAAAGAAGGCTCTGGCTGCCTATGCATTGGGCTCAGGAAAACACAGCATCAGCACAGCCTCAACCTTTATTTTATTTTATTTTATTTTTTTCTTTTCCTTGACCGGTAAGGGGATCACAGCCCTCGGCTCAGCATCGTCTGCACCACGTTCAGCTAGTGAGCACACCGGCCATCCCTATATAGGATCCGAACCCACGGCCTCGGTGCTACCAGCACCACACTTTCCCGAGTGAGCCACGGGGCCGACCCATCAACTTTTATTTTTAATCAACAATTGATCTTGCTTCCAGCAGATTTATTTTCTGGGTAGGGCCTGTGGGCCAGTGCTAATTTGCATGCCTGGCTCTGCCCTCTAAGAGCTGAACGTCTTAGGTGATGTACTGAAAAACAGGGACTTGTCTTGCTGACCCCTTCTCGTCTCCCATGGGGAAGGGATGGGACTGCCTCTGCCAAATGCAGGGGATCAGGCCTGGAATTCCAACTATTTTTCTCTGCAATCTAAACTTGGATGAGGAGCTCTATTCAGTCCTTACCCTGTTTTCTACATCCATCATAGATCCAGCTTGTGACTTTTTTTTTTTTTTTTGTACTTTATTCTTCTGACTAACATTTATTGAGCACTTACTTGGGCAAGTGCATAGTGCTAGAAGCTGGGATTAGGGATGGGGTGGAGAATGGGATTCCAAGATGAGTTAATCTTTGCCCTGTCTCAAAATCACAATCCAGAGAGAGAAAAAGGATTTCGAGATAAGTACGAGTATTTATAATCAATGTGATAAGCGTGAAGTAGAAGTTTTGCACAAAGGTTTGCAAAGAAAGGGGAGCTAGTTAGTCTGCATAGAGACTGTCAGGGAAGGATTCATGGATGGCATGTTATTTGCAAGTTGAGAACTTACAGAAATAGGGACATTCCAGGGAGAGGGAACAACACATGCAAAAGTAGACGATGAACTTGAGAATGAGCCTGTTCAATGAGGCTAGCAGCTAGAGTGCATGAGAGCAAGCAGGGAAGGATGAGTGGAAAAGAGTTGTCTCTGCTGGTTTGAAAAGCTTATGCTCACCTCTCACTCTTTATGCACTGCCTACCTCTCTAAATAGACTGCAAGGGCCTTGAGAGGAAAGTCTGTGTGGCTGTTGCTGCCTTGTTGCTTTCCCACCACCCCAGGTCCACAGTTGTATGGGCAGTAGCCAAAGGAAGAGCCCAGGCCTGGCTGGGCTGGGAGGCAGCCCACCTGGAGCCAGAACAGATCCTCCCACATGAAGTTGGAAAGGAAGCATCTTGCAGCTCCGTCTAATTACAGGGTAAATGAGCGGGCCTCCCTCATGGTTAATTTACTATGTGCCTTTATTGCCAGCAGAAGACAGATGACTCACGGAGGGTATTCCGTATAGGCCTGCCAGTAATTGTCTTTATGACTTCACGAGCCTTTTATGGCCCCCACTGGGAAAGGTGTTTTATTTTTCTTCCTTTCATTCTCCATTTTCAGTCAGTAAGTAACCAACTTTCTGGGAGCAGGACGGATGTCAAGTTCAGGATCTAGATGAAGCAATCCCAAGATAGGCCATGACCATCAGAACTGAGGTCAGGGTCAAAGACAGAGGACAGAAGGACTGAGGACATGGTGACTCACCCAAGTATACATGAAGTGGATAATCCCCAACAGTGATGAATATGCACATCATCAAAACTTAAAAATGAGTAAATGTTTCTTTTCAGCAGATTTACTTTCTCAATGATGCTTGGCTTAGATTAATGATCATGTGAGTTTGTTTCCAAAGTAGACACAGAATGCTCTGCTTGGAGGGTTGGGGGCAGGAGGTGGGAGTGGGTGGATGGGGAGGAAATCTGTAGTGGCCCAGAAGAGTGTTATGTGGCAGGATAGCCACAAGTACATTATATGTAATTAACATCTAGTCTCTATACCAGCTAGAGGTGGAACAGTCAGATAACTTGCTTAAATAGAATGACAATGGAAGGTATTGCATTTCTGTGGTGCTCTGGAGCTGGCTCATACCAGCTTGCAAAAACCAGTTGTTGAATGTTCAGGAATTCTGTGAGCTGTTTTATGTCATGTTGCTAGCCTAAAATCTGCCATAGTGGGATTATTTATACCATGGTAATTGGCAAACCCTACAAAGCAGAGCCCCACCCCCACCCCAGCTGGTTGTTAAACACTTAACCAGTACACCACTGTGTAGCCATGCACATGACTACAGCGTTCGAGCAGGGGTGAAGGGCCGCTTGGCAGGATAAAAATTATAAGAGCTAATATATATTGATCACTTGCCATGTGCCAGGCATGTTCTAAGCACGTTACATCTATTTACTCATTAATCCTCTCAACTCTATGGGGTTGGTGCTATTCTAGAGCCTAAATCCATACCCAGAAGGCTAAGACTTAGAGTTAGAGCTAGAGAAGATGATTAGATTATAATAGTCCCCTGTTTTTAGATGAGAAAACTGAGAGCCAGAGAGGGGGGAAATGGCTTACCCAAGGTTGGTGGCCTGGTGATGGGGCTCCTGATTCCCCAGCCAGTGTCTGTTCTCCTGCTCTTATTCTTCCAGCTTGCCATGCTATGGTCCTGTCTACTTCCAGGCAAGAGCTGAATCCAAAGGCCTGGAGCTGACCAAAAGAGGCAGCCCCCCAGGCTGGAGTCCATAGAGTGAGCCAAGGGGGCTCTGTCTGTGTCATTCCTATTGCCTGTGTATGCATGATTGGGGTTTGACTGCTCCCTGGTGCCCAGGCTCCATCCAGTGCTGCCTCTTCTTCCACTCTGCCATTGTTTGAGGATCCCACTGGAAGCAATTCAGACTTCAGTCTCTCAGCAACAACCATCTGGAATAACAAGAAAAAATAAATAAAAGTAAAAACCCAAATTGGAGTTCTGCCTGTTAGTCCGGAGTCCTTTGCTAAGGGGGCAGGGAGAGGACAAAGGTGGGCTGGAACTCTCACAGCCGAATGATTACCCTGGAGAATTCACTGTTAACTGCACAGGGGGTCAAGGTGAGCCCAGTGTGGACCTGTTAGGAAAATAACTCTCCTTGGGAGCTGAGGCTCTGCAGCTGGCTTCTACGATTGTTTTTTGAGTGAAAAAGGTGGCCTGAGTCAAGAAAAAGAGACTTGAGATGAAAATCCTCTCAATTCTTAAATATATAGGTATATTCTAATGTAGACTGCATTCTAATATGGTAAATATTCCAATATAGACTATAAGATCAGGTAATCCCAGGGCTGAGAGTGCCTTCCAGAGTGCTTTCCCTGCCCCCAAGCATCAGTGGGTGTCGCTGGCAGGCAGAGTGTCATATAGGAAAGACAGGGTGTAGTCCACTGTGTCTCTGTCACTTTGCACAAATGACTATAAGATCAGGTAATCCCAGGGCTGAGAGTGCCTTCCAGAGTGCTTTCCCTGCCCCCAGGCATCAGTGGGTGTCACTGGCAGGCAGAGTGTCATATAGGAAAGACAGGGTGTAGTCCACTGTGTCTCTGTCACTTTGCACAAAGACATTTATCTCTTTGAGGCTCAGTTTCCTAATCAGTTAAAGTGGGGGTTTCAGACTATACGGTTCTTTTCAGCTCTAACATTTTAGATCCTAAACAAAAGAAAACATTTCAAAGATGGAATTTCACACACACACAAATTGACAAATAGGGAAAGCTTTTAAAAATCTCATTCAAATTATTGCTGGATTTGTCTATTAGTGAGATTTGTTTCTTTACATGTGCTAATTGGTCTTGGCATTAATTAATCTGATTTCATTATATTCTCTTTAATTTGTCAAGATATCATTTTGTTATTGGGTGATGGAACACTTTGGAGGATTGTTAGAATTGGGATATATTCGCCCCCCCCCCCCTTTTAAAGTTCCTGGAGAAAAGTCGTTATCAATTAAGTTAATTTGCATACACATTAGGTTAATCATTTTAGTTTAGCCAAATTTGTGGAAATTTACATAGTAAATTGACCCTCCACATTTCACTTAAACATATGTAGCACACCGAGTAGTGCATTTTGAGTTGCTAATGAAACTGAGGTTATTTTACACGCTTCTTTTAGTAAAAGAGGTCTAATTAGACCAAGTAATTTTTTATTTCATCCGTAATTGCAAAACAAATAAGCTTCTTGGTATTTTTTTTTTCTTAGCGGCAGCATCACACGGACAGGGACGTTAATAGGGAAGTCATGTTTTCCTAATTAAGCCCGGTTTGATTCCTGCTCACTGTTCCGGCGTCAGCCCTCTCCAGCTTTCTCCTAGGTACTCTTCTGCCTGAGTTGCTAAGCCTCCTGGTATACCTATTAATAGAAGACTCCCCCACATGGAGCCAACTGAATTAAAAAATGTAACTAGGAAGGCAGGGTGGGAATTTTGACAGATTTGTTTTTAAATTTTTTTTTTTTTTTTTTATGCCAGAGAAGAGAAAGTTGAATTCAAAAGGGGGGTCTTGTTTCTCTCCATCAGGGGAAGAAAAGAGAGAAAAATAGCTTTTGTTCTCCCCCAGAAAAGAAGTTGGCATAACACATTGGTGGCATTTCAAAAGTGACTCCAGGGGCTATCTTATTCAGTGTTGGAAAATTGGCTGCCGTCTTCCCCTTCAGGACTGTGGAGCAGTAGAGAGCTTACTGGAATGTGGGGTAGTTGCAAAAACATGGGACCTGGGATCCAAGCCTTTGCTGAGGGGAGGTGGAGAGGAACTTCCTGTGGCCTCTGTCCTGGAGGAAGTGGGAGTCGAAGGTGAGAGGTGTTGGGAGGATATTGGTGTAGTTGTTCAGAAGCTGTGCTCCTACTGTTCCTGTTGACTCTCTGCCAAAGACCCAGATGGGCTCGACCCACTGCCTATGCTGGATTTGTTTTGTTCTTCTGGCACACGTGATTTTGTTGAGGTATAGAGGAGGAGACTAGAATGGACCATAGGTAAGGGTTGGGCAGATAGGATCAGAAGGGGTTGCTGTGCCTTCAGCACAGATTCAGGAGACTTGGGTTCCAGTCCTGACTCAAGATTGCAAAAAGTGGACACAATCCTTCACTTCTGCCTGTGTCCCCATTCTTTGTAATGTGGCTTGGCAGCTGTTTCTTATCAAGAGATGGAGCCTCTTTCCATCCTCTTTGAATTTGGGCTGTCTAGTGATATGCTTAGGTCAATAGAATTCATGAAGAAATGATGTGCCAGTCTCAAGCCTGGTCCTCAAAGGGCTTACATGTTTCTGTTCACGCTGTCAGACCCTTGCTGCCACCCAGACCAGCCTGCTGGATGAGATGGTGAGAGATAGGTGGCCCAGTTGTCCCCATTGCCCAGTTGATAGTCAGCCAGTCTGCAGAAACAGAGCCACCCAGCTGACCTGCAGATGGCCACAGATTGCATGAAGGATCCCAGCTGAGCCTGGCTTAAATTTCCAATCCACACATTGTGAACTAGATAAATAGTTGTTGCTTTAGGCATTAAGTTTTGGGTGATTTGTTAAGCAGCAATAGCTAACTAATACAATCATTAACCAGTTGTGTGTCCTTGGGAAAATTCCTCTTTATGCCTGAGCTTCAGCCTCTTAATTGGTAAAACCAGTTGGAATTAGAGGATCTCTATGTTTCCTCCCAGCTTCATAAAGNCTTAATTGGTAAAACCAGTTGGAATTAGAGGATCTCTATGTTTCCTCCCAGCTTCATAAAGTTCCCAAGTAACATCTTGCTATGTCTAACACAGCCTGACATTTTATCAGAAGAGACTCCAGATAGGGTACTCTAGGCAGTTATTGGGCACTAGCACAATAGGGGAATAAGCTTATCAGATCCTCTCTAGTTGAGAAGAGAATATAATATTCCTGAGGAGGAAAGAGAGCACTGTCTGTCATGAGACAAAAAACAGGAGCAGGGAACAGTGTTGGGGCCCCGGAATGTCACATGGTGAAGAGGTGGAAAGTGTATGTATGAGGTTTTTGAAGGTGAAGTTATTGAACCCCCAAAGGTTGGTGGAGGGGTTGTGTTTTGAATAACCATGGGTCTGTTAACATCAGTTATGCAGCAGTTTCTGGGCCTGGAACCTCATCAAGGTAGGGCACCCAGCCTGAAGGCTGCAGGCCCAGCCATAGTCTCCAGAGGCCCATGGCCACTGGGAATGTGGGCTGGGGCAGAAAGTGCCCAACGAGCCTTTAGAATGGGGTTTCTTCTCAGCTTTGTTTCACCATCATACAGTCACCAGGCACATATGAGACACTTATGTGGCCTGTCCAAGTTATGTGCAATTTTAGGGGTAGCCTCTTAACCCCTCTCTTTACTATTCAAGAATACAGGTAGGCTGCCAACTGAAAATACATAAACAAAATGTAGTCTGTCCATACAATGCAATATCATTTGGCCTCAAAGAGGAGTAAAGTACTGATACATGCCACAGCATGGATAAATCTCAAAAACATTATGCTAAGAAGCCGAGTCATAAAAGAATACATGCTATATGATTCCATTCATATGCAAATCCAGAAAAGGAAATCTACAGAGATAGAAAGTAGACTAGTGGTTGCTTAGGTCTAGTGTAGGAGTGACGGAAGAATAGGGGTGATAGCTAAGGGAAATGGGGTTTCTTTTGGGGGTGATAAAAATGTTCTAAAAATGCCTGCGGTGATTATTATATAACTCTTAATTTATTAAAAACCACTGAACTGTACACTTTAGATGGGTGAATTATGTGTTATGTGAACTATATCTCAGTAGAGCTGTTAAAAGAAGAGCACACTTAGGAGTGCAATGAAGAATGAGAGGGAGAGAGTTCAGCTGCCATCGTCAGGGCTTAGTATTTGTGAACAAATGGCCAATGAATGAATGAATGTTATTCTGCGGTCAAACTTGAATTCACTCTGATCTAATCAAAGTTATTTGCAAACTAATATTTTATTATTTGAAACACATTCTTTCTGAAGTACCTCTCAATTCATAGAGGTGTGTGGGTGGAGACGTGCTTCTCTAGAAACATCCCCATTACATGAAATTCCTGTGGCAGGGCTCACCCACTGGATCGGATCCCAGTATCAGTGCAGGGCTAGATAGCCTGAGATTTCCCTGCTCTCTTGGGTCTCTAAGAACAAAACTGATCCTGTGAGTTTCTGCTGTCCTGGCCACACCTGCTCTCAGGCTCTTCCTCCTTTCCCACGAGCCCTGGCTGTGGAGGTCCTGGCATTCCTGTGTTGAAGCAGGAGTCTGGCAGCTTCTCTCTCAGCTTCCCTGATGCTAAGCCAGAGTGGGCAGATGCTCAACTGAGCACAGCTATGATGGTCAAATGCTTGAACGGCAAGGCCAAGGCACTGAACTTTGAGATCAAAAGCCGAGGTACAACCCGGTGGGAAGAGATCGTAGCTATGATGGTCAAATGCTTGAACGGCAAGGCCAAGGCACTGAACTTTGAGATCAAAAGCCCAGGTACAACCCGGTGGGGAGAGAACGCAGATCGTCATGTGTCCCGGGCCAGTCAGAGTCTTGCGTGGCTGAAAGCAGGGATACTTATCCATTCAGGCCTCAAGGCACACAGACAATAAAGCTAAGTTTTCTTTAAGTGTCCTCTCTCCCTTCCTTTCAGCACCCCTCACCCACTGCATGGTCCTGTTCCCCTTTCCTCCCCAGTCCCCCAGGCTGCCATGGTCCTACATCGTTGCACCCACACCGTTGGCTTGGGTGTAATTATTGTGTCTGTTTTCTATGACTGGCTACATTGCTGGAGGGAAAGAGGCACACTTATTCATCTTTATGTCCATCCGGTGCCTAACAGACTGCCTTGCTCATAGCATTAATATGTGTCAAGTGAACGTGAGTGATTTCTGAGCAAAGGGGGCTGCCAGCATTCTAGAGATCACTCTCCATTGGTGCCCCTTCTCTGTGTGGATGTAGAACTGGCTGTAGGTGGCAGAAACCTGGTGTGAAGGCCAAATTCTAAATCCAGGCAGGAAATGTACATGTGTACTGGTCCTATGACACAGCAGGGAGTGGGACGACGTGGACAGCTGGAGATCGTGTGCTCTGTCTAAGACATTCAGAAACACATCTTTCAAAACACTCCTGGCCGAAAAAGCAAGCCTGAGGTCTCCTATGTGTGACCCTTACTACAAGATCAAGGCTTAAGTCTCCAATCCAGGGGAAAGGTGACATTGCCTGGAATTTTACCAGTAACAGGAAGGTCAGGAGGCGTAGTGGGAACTTAGAGTCAGAAGGAAAGGGTGTTAACCTTGACTCGGTCATTTTTAGCCATGTGATATCCAGGCAAGGCATTTCAGACCTTTATGCCTCAGTTTTCACACACATGAAATGGGCGTATGAATGACAAAATAATGTAGGTGGATGTACTTTGTAAAATGTGCAAGTTGCTATAGGAAGGCGAAGTACTATGGTTCTTAGCAGAACCCCGTATAGCTTCCCCTCTTAGGAAGTGCCATGGCCCTGATCTTGTCATCAGTTGAGAATCAGTCAGGGTTGGGTGTGCCACTTCCCACCCCCATGGGCCCTGTCACTTGTCCCCTTGCTGATCCAGGAGCAAAGTAGAAAATGGCATTTCTGAATGAGGCTGACAGTTCACCAGGCACGAAAACCCACCCAGTTGTGACTCAGAGTTTTGGAGGCGCAGATAGAATTAAGGAAATGTTAATGCATTCACATTGCTTTGCCTCCTGCCTACACAGGCATAGCAGTAAGGAGGGAGGCTGGGGTGGGAAAGGGGATAGGGAGATGGGGATTGTGCTGATGGGCTCTGGGGGTGGGGGGCTGGGTGGGGACAGCAGGGTCCCAAGGTTTCCTGGCTGCTGCAGCTGGGACTGAGGTCCCCAGGGGACAGGGAGGGATGTGCTGGCATCTGGTCTCTGCCAAGCGAGTCTGCTGCCTAGAATGCAGTATCAGCTTCGGCACAGGGCTAGAGCAAGTGGGCCCCGGGGTGCATGTGTGTACCCACACAGAGGATGGAGGGGGTGGGGAGATGCAAGCTGGATAACCCAGAGCTGTCTGTTTTAGCCTTGGTGATGTGGCTTGTCAATGGCAAACAGTGATTTAGAATCAATGTCTTTTCCAAATGAGGCCCTAAATGTTGTATGCTTAATACGATCTATCTGTGCGTTTATGCAGGGAGCTGGCTCCCTAGGGCACAGCAGCCAGTATGCTATCTCAGCAGGGAATAATCCCTAGGGAGGCTGCCTTCTTTTCTCCCCCTCCTGTGGGGGGCTCCAGAACCGAGCCCCGAGGGGTTGGGATGAGTGGCTGCCGGTTCGATGAGTGTATGTGGAAGTACCTTGTGTCCCTGATTCTGTTCACTTTTCATTGCTGAATGAAGTATCTGTTGTAGCATTTTCCAGACACTGACTGGATGCCATTGCAGGCACCAGAAAGGTAAAACACACACAGTCCTGTCCGTCAGGCTCACAGGCCACCTGTAATATAGGCTTGTGACCTCTCACGAAAGTCCTCTTTTCCACTACCTAGCACCTGGCTATGGGCAAGGCCTAATAAATGTTATTGACAGAAAAAGATGCTCTGCACAGTACTCAGCTGAGACTCAGGGATAGTCTCTGTTCAACTCAATTATGTGGACACTAGGGGGACCCCTGGGCACTGCTGGGAATGGTGAGGTTGCTGGACCTTCTGGGGTCTAAGAATGGAAGGGGCTCTAGAATTGGTGCAGGGGTGGCTTACTAGTGGGGGAGGGGACATCAGGAAATGACATGGTATGTTTGCCCTGGGGAGATTCTATCTTATTCTTCCTTCTATCTGACACCCTCAGCATCATTCAACTGAGCCCCCACGGGAGGGCTCACTATAGGGTCAGTGACCCTAAGACAACAAAGACCCCGTGAGATGACTGGAGCTCTAGAAGAGGAGGCCCAGCCAGGAGCAAGCATGGGCTTCGAGAATCCCAGGTGGGACTCCTCTGTTTCGAGAGGCTGGAAACTTCTCAATCATTACTTGCCAGGAAAGGCAATGGCTCCCTCTTGCTTTCTCTGCTCTCACCTCCCCTTCTCAGGTCTTGAATGTTTTAAATGCCAGTCTTCATGGTTTGATGGAGGATTTTACACTAATGCAGAGTATTACCTAGTTAATTTGACTAGAATAGGCTGTGATTTTACACGGTGAGGCTGTTGCCTCCTGAGCTAACAGTTCCATTACTGTGAGCTGGGCAGCTGCTCTCCTGGGATCTGATGAGCTCGGGGCTATCTGCGAGTGGGCTTCCTGGGAGCTCCCGAGGGGCTGCATGACAGGAGCGGGGACCCAGTGGAGCTGAGCTAACAGTTCCATTACTGTGAGCTGGGCAGCTGCTCTCCTGGGATCTGATGAGCTCAGGGCTATCTGCGAGTGGGCTTCCTGGGAGCTCCCGAGGGGCTGCACGACAGGAGCGGGGACCCAGTGGGCAGGAGCGGGGACCCAGTGGAGCCCTGGGTTTGGTCATTCATTCCTTCAGTCCCTTACTTCTTCATGTCCCTCTTTACTCAGTAATTGACTCATTCAGTATTTCTTCATTAAGTTTATCCATTTCATTCCCTCATTCAACAACTTTTATCATGGGCCTGAGAGGTGCCAGACCCAGGGGTAGGTCCTGGGGATACAGAGATGCATAAGCCCCTGTCCCTGCCCTTTTGGTGCTTACAGTCACACCAAGGAAAAAGTTCGCAAACAGTTGAGGATACCACAGTGTGCCAAAAATTAATCCAAAGCACTTGGGAGCCTAGGGGAGAGATGGCTGCTTGGGAGTCCATGGCTGACCCCACGGAAGGGATGAAATCTAACTGACCCTTCAAGGACCTCCACCAGGCAAATGTATTAGGATGCTGACTTGGCAGTGGGAACAATATCTGGGCACAAAGAAATGGTAAGACAATGTCATCTAAAGAGAGGCACCAGCCACATGGGCTTCTTCAGGACTTACTAAGAGGCAGATCTGGCCCTGTCACCTAACCCTCTCCCAAACCCTAGTGCCCAACGTTCCAGTCTATGGAAGAAGAGAGAGGGGCAAATCATTGGTTTAGTGGAGATTGCCGAGACTTTCTCTCCCTCTTCCCAAAGCCAGATGTGGGGGGCTCTACGGGAATTATTCACGGAGATTAGGAGTGCCTGTGAGAGGAGAGATTGACATTTCAGTCCAAGGCCAAATGAAATGCTCCAATGCTTCAATTAGAGTTGAGGATGATGGGGGGGGGTGTCCTAGGAAGAGCTTGACTTGTGTCCTCTGCTTGCTTCTTTCCAGAGATGCATAAGCCCCTGTCCCTGCCCTTTTGGTGCTTACAGTCACACCAAGGAAAAAGTTTGCAAACAGTTGAGGATACCACAGTGTGCCAAAAATTAATCCAAAGCACTTGGGAGCCTAGGAGTGCCTGTGAGAGGAGAGATTGACATTTCAGTCCAAGGCCAAATGAAATGCTCCAATGCTTCAATTAGAGTTGAGGATGATGGGGGGAGGGGGTGTCCTAGGAAGAGCTTGACTTGTGTCCTCTGCTTGCTTCTTTCTTGGAGACTTCAGAAGTGGGAGTAGGGGTGGTAGGAAGTAAGGAGCGTAGTGGCTTGTTGAAACAGCTTGGACCAAGGCCAGAAGGAACTGTAGTGTAGCGAGTCTGGGAATAAGATGAGGTAGTCTCTCCTTCATCCTCATTCTCTCCAGCTCTCAGAGGGTACCAAAGAAGACCCAGAAGATCATGGATATGAAAGAGCAAGGAGTAGAGAAGGGGCAGTTGCTGTGGGGAATGAAGGAATAGCTTTCTTTTAGGGGGTTGGGGGAAAGACTTAGGCAGGGGACTCAGGTAACCATGGCTGCCCCTTCCTGACATTATTCTCAGTGCCAAGGGGGGTAGCTGAAATTGAACATCTATTTAAGACACCCATGTGTATCTCCTGCACAGAGATCGCCACATGGACAAAGCCACTAGCAGGAGATGGACCAAGCTGAGCCAATTAGAAATTTCCCCAGGGGATCTGGTTATCAGTTATGCACAATGACTCCAGCCATCTCTCCTAATCCCCCTCACTGTGCCCAGCACCAGTGGATCCAGATCCAGGAAAGTGACTAAAAAGTTAGGGTATCTGTCCATGCAGTTGTAGATGAGAGATTCCAGAGAACATGATAGAAGGTGTGGCTAGGAAAAAATGTTGTATTTATGCTCCATGGAGTATAAAGATTATGATAAACAAATTAGACAACGAAAAGGGGAGAGACATTGCAGGCAGAGGTAAGCACATGAACAGAATCACAGAAGGATGGGAGCACATGGCAGAGACACCTGAGTGGGCTGGTGGGGCTGGTGGGGCTGGTGGGGCTGGTGGGCATGTGCATGGGGCAGGAGAAGGGGAGGTATGGAGGCCATCACATGCTCTCAGAAAGAACTTGGAAATGATTTCCAATAACACCTTTATCCAGGCAAGGGGAGACCTTTACCTGGGACAAGCACTTTAGAAGACCCACTGAGCTCCACCCTCTCCACTAATAAATTTATTAAGAACACACGGGAGCCTCTGTTACTGGGTTCCAGTGCTCACCACTGATTTGGAGTGGTCCATAACCCTGAACATCTGCTCTCGTGACTAATGCTGTTCAGGCCCCAGCAAAATGCTTCTCTATGGATGTCTCTTGTGCTATGTTCTTGAAACAAAAGGCAGCTGAGTAAGAATGCCATGAAGGTTTGTTCATTGTGCTGTTGTCCATGGAAGGGAGACAGTGCTTTGGAGTGGCTGGTGGGAGACTGGGGATTTAAGCAGTGGAAGTGCTTAGATATAAGACCAATTAATTAACTTGTCAAATCCTTCCTCTCAGATAGCATGGCTGCAACAGATTCTTTCATAATGAAGTATCCATAGTGCTGAGCATCTATGTTCTTGTTTTCTTTGTGTTCAAATTTGTGGTTCTGGAAGTATTTGCTAATTAGCATGGTATTTGCAATGGTTGCATGTAAAAACAGAAACATTTTGCAATGTTAAATGACTCATATTTCTCTTAAATTTATATATACGTAGGTCTAGATATAACATGCAGGAACTGTATTACACATTCTTTGTATTACTTTATGGATCTAGGTATTGCTACAAGAAACAGTGATGAAAATAAACCATTTTACAATACTTTCTGAAATGATAATATATGTGACCACATTACAGTGTTTGGAAATAAGTAAAATTAGATGCTTATTTCTGAATGCATAGAAGTGTGGCTTTAAAAATTCTATTGTTGTTTCCAATTTCTACTACCTCAGCAGAGAATTTTCTCCAAATTGAAATTAATGAAAAAACTATCTAAGAACTACAATGACTCAAGAAATGTTGTCTTTCTTGGCGTCGTTATCAATAGAACACAAATTTGTGTAAACACCTTGATTATAACAACATAATCAGGGATTCTGTTCAAATAGAGGCAAGAAAATTAATTTTGAGGTAAATATATAATAGTTTTTGAATTTTTTATCTTTGTTGTACTACTCATGCAAACATTGTCAGCACCCACCCATGTGCAATAATAATTGAATTCATCTGTCTTTGATATTTTCCAGCTTTCAGTCACGCTAAAAGAAATTCATGGTTTTACACTTATATTTTGACTTTATTATCATGAAAGTGTATTTATCAAGGTAGGAGAATGTCTTAGTCTATCAGGGCTGCTATAACAAAATACCATAAACTAGGT
>NW_007730340.1:112744-115944 GCF_000696425.1 Galeopterus variegatus
GAAATTAATGAAAAAACTATCTAAGAACTACAATGACTCAAGAAATGTTGTCTTTCTTGGCATCGTTATCAATAGAACACAAATTTGTGTAAACATCTTGATTATAACAACATGATCAGGGATTCTGTTTAAATAGAGGCAAGAAAATCAATTTTGAGGTAAATATATAATAGTTTTTGAATTTTTTATCTTTGTTGTACTACTCATGCAAACATTGTCAGCACCCACCCATGTGCAATAATAATTGAATTCATCTGTCTTTGATATTTGCCAGCTTTCAGTCACGCTAAAAGAAATTCATGGTTTTACACTTATATTTTGACTATTATCATGAAAGTATATTTGTCAAGGTAGGAGAATGTCTTAGTCTATCAGGGCTGCTATAACAAAATACCATAAACTAGGTAACTTATAAACCACAGACATTCATTTCTCATAGTTCTGGAGTCTGAAAAGTCCAAGATCAAGTTGACAGTAGATTTGGTGTCTGGAAAGGGCTGCTTTCCAGTTCATCGGTGACACCATCTCGTTGTGTCCTCACATGGTAGAGGGGGCAAGGGAACTTTCTTAGGCCACTTTCATAAGGGCACTAATCCCATTCATAAGGCTTCCTCTCCCATGACCTAATCACCTCCCAAAGACCCCACTTCCTAATACCATCACCTTGAGGGCTAAATTTCAGCACATGAATTTTGAGAAGACACAAACATTCAATCTATAGCAGGGGATAAACATATTTATCTTAATTTGTACTTCTTAGATTTTAGACCTATGGTTTGTGGGCATCTGTTTGTATCTTTGCTCTGGGTCTCACCAATGGGAGGGGGCCTGCTCATCCTCTGTGACAACCTTGATTGACTTTTTCTAACCTCCCTCTTTACCCTTACACTGTAGCACCTGAAGTCCTTGAGTTACAGAGAGGCAAAGTACCTTGCCATGGTCACACAACTACTGAAGCACGGAGGCCCTGGAATAGGGACCGTCTGCTGAGGGAGCAGGCAGGGGGAGGGAGTGAAAGAAGTTGGCATGCAGGCACCTGCACCTCTGCAGCCCCTAGAAAGCTTTAGCACCACTTTCTAGTTAGTGGAGCTCTGCAGAGCCGATGCAGAAAGGAGCCAAGCTGGCCCTTTGTGTGCCTACCACCCGCATATGACCCGGCATATGATCCCCAAGCCTCAGTTTCCTTCATGGTAGAACAAGCAGCATGGACAGAATGATCGGTAAGATGCCTCCCAGCCTTGACATCCCATGTCTGAATGCTTCCCCAGAGGCTGCAGGTTTGTGGAACACTGAGGACTGGATTTGGCCTCAATCCACATTTCCCCTTCATTTCTGAAACCACATGCACTTGCTGGAACACTAACTCCATCTGGTCTTGATACGCTTCCTCCTGATTTCGCTGCTGGAAAGTGCTGCATCCTGCCTGAGGCACCTTAGGGAACTGCTCTCACAAACTCCTGGGTTTTTCTCCCCTGAGGCTTTGCAAGTCAAGCATTGCCAAGAGCTCCCTTCCTTCTGCCCCAGTAGAGAGCAGCAGCAGCAGTGTCTGGGCGAGCAGGCTTCTGCCTCATCCCCTTAGGGAGGCCAGCAAGCTGGAAGCACCAGTGTCCCTCCCACGGGCACCTGCAGGCCCCTCTTTCTCTCCTTGGCCTGCTGCCCTCTCTCCAGGAAGTCCAGCCTTAGCAAGCTTTGTTTCTTGTTTAAATTACATCTCCTTCTTGCCCAACCCTGTCCCAAACTCTTTTCTCAATACTGTCCTCTTGCCCTTCTTCCACTCATTCCTTCATTTAGGCAGGAGGCTGTAGAATACAGTAGTTAAAAACACGCTTGAACTTGAATCCAGCTCTCCTGTTTATGGTCTGTGTGACTTTCTCTTAAATATTCTTCCTATCTGTCATTGGGTTTAATAATTCTTACCTGTTGGGGCCGTTGTGAAGTACAGTACCTGGTTCCCAATAATAAATAGTGTCTTTTAGTCTTTGATCTAATGAACATTTGCATAGCACTTTGTGTTAGGTTATAGTCATCAATTTCCCAAGGTTTCTTTCAGATTTTATTAGCAACTCTCCACCTTTTTCTTAATATATAAATAAAATAATTTCAGTCTTCATCCCACTCACCTCTGGGGAGTTGTTCTCCCCAGTAGTTTTGAGGATTCTCTGGGTGGCCCTGTGTTCTGCTGGTTACTTGTGAATCTCAATTCCCATCCCTGTCTCAGTTCTGGAGTTTTCTCTTGATGTCTTGCTTCTGCTCTCACTTGCTGTCTGCCCAGATTTTCCCGATAAGTGATCAAAAACCTCCTCTCTTCTCAAGACATCACTAGTGCAAGTCCTGTTATTAGTGACAATTTTTATAGGGTTTTTGAGAATAAAGGATGATTATATGTCCAAGAAAAGAAAAAAAAAAAAGGATTGAGTGCTATATGCCATTGTTTATAAAGGCACAGAGTTTGCTGCATAGGAAGACGGAAAGTTGAGCAAGGAGCAGTGCTCTCCTCCGCAGCCCATGGCTACTGTCCTGGGCACTCAGTTCTTTCCTTGGCATTAGCTGAGGATTGAGTGCTATATGCCATTGTTTATAAAGGCACAGAGTTTGCTGCATAGGAAGACGGAAAGTTGAGCAAGGAGCAGCGCTCTCCTCCGCAGCCCATGGCTACTGTCCTGGGCACTCAGTTCTTTCCTTGGCATTAGCTGTGGCCTGTGGCTGAGGTCCAGCCATTAGAATGCGACTGCAAGGGATGTGTGGCACACGCAGGCCTGGCCCATCAACGCTTTTGTGCACATTCCTTCTTGCTCTTCTCCCTTTGGCCGATTGGGCTGATGACCCCCAGGGAGGCCTTGGAGGACACAAGTTAAAGATGGCAGAGCTTCTGTTGGTCTGTCTCTGAAAGAAATCAAGAGGACAGCTGCTCTTACCAACCAGAAGTATTTATTTTGTCCTGCTACAGGAGTGAGGAATAAAGTTCGTGAGTTTGAGCCATAATCATTTTGGGGTCTATTTGTTTGTCCAATTAGCACTATGCTAATATACATCCAAACCCTTTTCTTCTTTAAACTCATCCTGCTTGCAATTCCTTGTAATATCAGCCTCCCTTGGTAGACTCTGAGCTACACAAGGGCAGGGAGCATTTTTTTCTGTGATGGTACCCCCCATGCCTGGTGCATAGTGGGGTCTCCATAAAGATTTGTCTAATTGGATGG
>NW_007730340.1:116623-119389 GCF_000696425.1 Galeopterus variegatus
ATGGTACCCCCCATGCCTGGTGCATAGTGGGGTCTCCATAAAGATTTGTCTAATTGGATGGGGGAAAACACTGCACAGCGCCACCTGGTGAGCATGGGAAGCAGTGTAGCCTTCAGTGCCTCCATTCCTGCTCCCCAGACCCTGCCCTGGCCCTAAACTTTCTTGACTCTGATTTTTGAATTTAGCATATGCCTTTAGTCCTGGCTGCTTACATACTGGAGCCCAAAGCTTCCCCTGGATTCTAACTTCCTATGATGCTGGGCAGTGTATGGCCTTGCTGCTCCCTGCTCTCTGCTGAGCTCCGCCAATTCTGGGTAACCGTCTTATAACTAATAACTCTTGCAAAATGCCAGGATTTGAATAAGATTATTGTGAGGACTGAATGAGATCATACATGTGAAACATTTAAATGGTGCTTGGCACATAGCAGGTGGTCAATAAATGTTGCTATTGTTAGGATTATTACTGCACTTTCCACTTTATAAAGCAGTTTCATAAATTTCCATGAATATTCCCCCTACAACTGTTAAAGAAATCCGTTATCAGTAAAATGATCACTCAACACATTCAGATGCAAATATTATTATGGATACGATTAAGGCATCATGCCAGCCTTTCATATGCTAAAACAGAAGGAGAAACTGAGGCCCAGAAAGGTTATGAGAGTTTGTGGTGAGTGGTAAAATGAGAATCAACGCCAGGCCCTGGGTACTAAATCCTGTTCGTTAGAGGCATTGATACTCTCCTGCCTAATATGACAGTGCCAAAGGCATTGCAGAGAAGGATGGTTATGCTCTAGGCACAGAGTCCTCAATGCACACACGTATTCACACACAAACACACGCATCCACTTGCCCATGCACACACATGCATACCAGCATGTCTGACCTGTCTGAGCTCAGTGGACAGGTGGTCTCAGTGGCACTTCTGCTCCTGACCAGTGTCCAGGTTGTGTTACTACTCTGCCCACCCGCAGTGTTTCTCTTCTGCACAGTCCCCACACTGTTACTTCAGAGTGCGTTTCTGTCCTTATACCCTAGATTGTTATGTCATCTTCTATTGCTCTCCATCGACCTGCTTTCCCTAGTTAAAACTGCAAGTTCTGAACTTTTCTGACTGCTCTTCCTCCATGGGTCCCAGTCCCTCCCACAGACTGTACAAAGAGATAACTAAGGTGACATATAGGTTTCTGCAATTTGCTAGGAGGTGATAAGGGGGCAGTAGTGAGTCATCCTACTAGACAATGTACTGGCATTTACTGCAGATGACTGTTTCAGGCATAGCTCTGGGTGGATGGCCTAGGAGAGGTGGCCTTAGCAGAGAAGGCTTTCAAAGAGCTTGCCTCAGCCCATGCAGCCACAGAACTGGCCTGGTGTCCACCACCACTCACTCCTTAACTCATGTCCTGCCACTCCCTCTGGCATGCCAGGAAGCAGGCATCTTTCCTGGCAGAAGATCCCGATCCTGCAATGCCTCTACCTGTGCTTTTCTCAGACTCCTGCCAGCTCTGTGGCCCAGCCTTTGGGGCTGGCTCACGGTCTCCTTGCAAAGGTTTTTGCGGAGGGTGCCGCTCTAGCAGCAAACAGCTGCCGTAGCTAATCCATTTTCTCTGTGCATTTGCAAGATACATAATTAAGAGTTCTGCAGAGGGGGGAAATAAAGCACACCATTAGATTTGTTTAGCATATTACGCCAGATCTAGTGCCCACCTGGGCCCTCACGCCACACAAGACATTAAGGTAAGACTCCAAAAACAGCCCCAAGGTTTCTTGATGGGATCTGTTCCGTGTTAATTCTGAGTAAATATTTGCTATTCAGGTTGGTTTTTATATGCCTCCCCACCAGCAGGGATTTGAAAGGTGGGCCCCACTCCCCCACCACTGTTCATTTAATTATCAGACCACTTAAACAGAGAGTTCCTGAGGCTTTACTTGTTCTGCCTGTTTGCCTTGTATTTCGCTTCCCTCCTCCTTTTTCCTCCAGGTCTTGCCCCCCTTCTTCCTGCCAGCTTCTCCTCTCTCTTGCCCTCTTCTGTGTCCTCAGTGTCTAGAGCCAGGAACTCAGCCTGTGGTGGTGTGGAAACAACAAGGAGTGGACGTCAAGAACACTGGATTAAGGATGGGGCAGAACTTTGATGTCCTCTGAATCTTTTGCAAGACAGGATCAGGCATGAGCCCATGGCCACAGGGCTGGAGAGGAGGGGGCTGGAAGGCTCAACAGAGGGATGGAAGAGTTTAGAGTGGGAGAGGAGAGAGCAAGTGGGAGAAGGATGGGGTCCACTGTGAGAAGGGGAGGAGGAGCTTCTGAAGGTTTTCCTAGAAGCCAGCTGGAATGGAAACTTGCTTTCAGGGTCAATAGGGTTTAATGAATAAACCCATAATAGCAGAGCAGTGGTGGACATTCTCACGGGACCCTGTGAAAGGTGCTGTTCATGGCCCACCCAAGGGCCTTGTCAGGAGAGGCCATTCCTTACACCTGCCCTGAGGGAGCAGGGGAGGTTGGGAAGGAGGAAGGGAACATTAACAGAGCTTAGTGTGGCACCATCTGGAGAGGCAGTGCTGAGCCTCACACTTGCGTACTGAGCCTCTCACAGGCAGAAGGACCTCAAAGGTCATGTAGGTCAATCCCAAGCATCTGTCCTCTCTATCCATCCCTGACAATCATGTTTCTTCCCTGATAATATGGAGCATACAATCTCCTGTGGCGCCGAGTCCATTGCAGGGCAGTGCTGAGGGATAAAAAGCTCTTCTCCACATCGAGGCAGAA
>NW_007730340.1:119820-120524 GCF_000696425.1 Galeopterus variegatus
CGTACTGAGCCTCTCACAGGCAGAAGGACCTCAAAGGTCATGTAGGTCAATCCCAAGCATCAGTCCTCTCTATCCATCCCTGATGGTCATGTTTCTTCCCTGATAATATGGAGCATACAATCTCCTGTGATGCCGAGTCCATTGCAGGGCAGTGCTGAGGGATAAAAAGCTCTTCTCCACATCGAGGCAGAACCTGCCTGTAACTCCTGTGCTCTGGTCTCAGGGCTCACTCTGGGGTGTCCAGAGAGCATGTCCAATCCCTCTGCTGCATCATTTCTTCACACATTTGAGTTCAACCATCAGAGTGGATCTAAATTTCTTTTCCTGGCTTTAACAATCCACATATTCCCCCTTCTCAATCTTTATCACATTTCTTACTATACAGTTGCTTGTGCAAGTTGTGGTTTAGTGTGTCCTGATACACTGTAAACTTCAGGAGGGCAGGAGCCATGTTTTGTTCACTGTTATAACCCAGTGCCCAGCAGAGTGTCTGGCAAACAGGAGACAATCAATAAATATTCATTGGATGAATTAAAGACATGGTTTGAATTCCTTTACTTTCCTTGTCTTCCACCTCTGAGCACCCTACAGTTTCTCCAGTTTCCTCTATATGTGTATGATGTCGTTTTGACCAGAGAAGACTAGAGTGGGACTCCTACCTCCCAGGCTTTGCACCAGGGAGGCAAGATTTTATATAAAAGGCC
>NW_007730340.1:121103-124180 GCF_000696425.1 Galeopterus variegatus
AGCAGAGTGTCTGGCAAACAGGAGACAATCAATAAATATTCATTGGATGAATTAAAGACATGGTTTGAATTCCTTTACTTTCCTTGTCTTCCACCTCTGAGGACCCTACAGTTTCTCCAGTTTCCTCTATATGTGTATGATGTCGTTTTGACCAGAGAAGACCAGAGTGGGACTCCTACCTCCCAGGCTTTGCACCAGGGAGGCAAGATTTTATATAAAAGGCCAGGTAATCAGTATTTATAGTCTCAGTTCTAACTATTGAACTCTGTCCTTTCAGCCCTAAAGCAGCCATAGACAATATGTAAACAAATGGGCATGGTTATTTTCCAATAAAACTTTATTTAAAAATATACGTGGTGGGCCGAATTTGTCCTGTAGGTCCTAGTTTGCTGACCCCTCCTTTAGACACTAGAGTTCTAGGAATTCAGACTGGAATTGTATTAACTTTTGAAAATAACCTTATCAGAGAGCTATTACCCAAGCAAGAGCCCTGGGGCCCTTTATGGTAACAGCAGCCTCTGTAGGAGGCCAAGAGGAGTAGGTTAACTGCAAGGCCCGTGGCTTGTATGAGGTCAGGCTGACAGTGAAGCCTGCACCTGAGGGCCTGTCACTGCCAGACTAGGTACTTGGTGTGCAGTCCAAGAGACAGTAGTCAGGGTGAATACCCTGGCCCTAGTGGCAGCTCTAATGTTACCTGGGGAGGTTTCTGATGGGGGACACTTTAAACTACCATGCCCAATCAAAGTAAATGATCACGGCTAAAACTGTGGGGCTTGGGCAAAGGATGGGGATATGTATGAATGTGAATTAGGCTGTAACTATTTGTGTGTGTAAGATGTGCACGCAGAATGGTCTTGTAAATTTGGAGCTACCGAAGCTGCGTGTGTGTGGTAAGTACATATTTTTGTCACTGAACTCAGCACCCTGTGTTGTAACTATTTTCTCATCCATCTCTTCTCCTAAACAGAGAACTCCTTGAGGGTAAGCACTGCTCTTCTTCTCTATCTGTCTGCTTTTGCTTCTGGAGATGGTGGGTTTGGGTTCTTGTCCCTGCATTAGAATGTATGTAAGCAGACATGGAATTATTGCAGGGCATATGTGCATGCATGCACAAGCAGAATAGGGCAACTGGGGGCATACATTCAAGATGTGCAGGAAGACAGGAAGATGTTGGAGTATGATCGTGGGATCAGAATTGGGGTCTTATATGGGTACATATGATGTGAACATGCAGACGATAAAATATTATGGGATGTTTACATAGGACATACACACAGAGTGTTAAGAGTTTTTGTGTGTGGGATATAAACATGTGGAATGGGATATAGTGTGCATGTGTACTTGAGATATGTACTAATATACCTGAAGTATACGTGAAAGACATACTTGCAGATGGGCTGGCGGGAGTGATGGTTTAGGTGAGTATGCAACAGACATGGAGGTTTGGGGGGATATACACAAAGGATGTACTCCTTTACACACAGGAAGTAGGTACATGGGAGGTGCACATATAGACACAGGCTGCTTCCAGTGCATGTGTACGTAGGAGTGTGCTTTGCAGACACAACTTGTTGAGGCTAGGTATATCTGGCGTTGTGTGCATGCAGATATGGTCTGTTAGAGGTGTGTGCACACTGGAAGTGTGCAAGCGGGCTTTGCCTGTTGGTGGTGTATGTGAATGGTGGAGGTGTGCATGCAGGAATGGACAGTTGTGAGGGCTTGAGCAGGGTGGTGATTGTGAATGTCAGCACTGAACGTACATCTACATGAGGCTGTGCACAAATAATAGTCTTTTGGTGATGTGGCATCTGAGGGGAGTGATGCAGAGGTGGGCTGCTTAGACTGCAAACTTGGGGGTGTGCATAAAGACCTGTGCTGTTGAGAGTGTGTGCCTAGGAGAAGTGTATCTGCAGACTTTAGAATGTATCTTGGGGGGATACAGACAGGGATACATTGTGGGGTGTGCTTGTGGCTGTGGACTCTTTCAAGGGTAAATATACAGGAGTACTCATTTTGAATGTGGCTTTTTTGAAGGATGTTTGTACATTGGGATCTGAGTGTGTGCATGCAGGCAGGGGGTTTTGGTGTGAGCATGTGGAGGGAGGTGTGTGTAGTCACAGGCGGTTGAGGGTGGGTGCACACTGACAGCATGCCTGCTACCATGGGCAGATGGACATGCGTGTACCACTACAGGTGTGTCTGTGCAGATAATGGTGTTGGTATCTGGCAAATGCTCTCAAGCTACATGCCTCCTTTTTCCTCAGGCTGAAGCTCTTTCTAGGCTGCTGCTGTCCTTGAGCCTTGGCTTCCTGGGCAGAGACAGGGGACAGTGGAAGTGGCTGAACCTCTAGCATCAAGACTTCTCTGGAACTGACTGCCCAGAATGACTAAAAATAAATAAATAAAAATGTTCCCAGGGATCCTTTAGCTGTTCAGAGAGGGAGAGAAGTGCAGACAGATTGGGGAAAGAGGTAGAAACTTTAAGAAAAAAAAAAAAAAAAAAACCCAAAGAAAGGGAGAGGGAGGAAGAGAGTGGGTGAGCAATTTAGTTGAGCCCGAGGCGGGAGAGCAGCCCTGGCGATGGCAGCAGCTAACGGGCTGACAAGTTGTGTATGTTTTACATGCCCATTAACTCACTTGCTCAATAAAAAATGCATAGTTACCACCACCCAGACATGCAACTGCTAGAGGAGGCCTGTACAAGCCAGCTGCCTCCAGTCTGCAGTCTCAGGGACAGCTCAAGCTGGGACAGTCACTGTCAGGCAGTGGAAGAGAAGTCCCCAACCTGTGAATGAGAGCTATTAGGCAGGACCCAGAGGAAATCAGGCACCAGCATGGCAAAATTTCCAATCAGCACTGCCTCTCTGGGATTCTTTTGTACAACATTAGCTTCTCAAGGGACACCATCTTGGGTTAGGAACGTGCAGTGTTCTTAGAGGGAGAAGGGGAAAGGGAAAAAAGGGGAAGGGGCAGGTGGGCTTGGTAAAGAAGGTGGAGACAGAAGAGAGCCCAGGGCATGGAGACTTGGTTTTCCTGAGTTAGGGGGCTAGGCTGGGCTTAGGCCAGCAATAAAAACA
>NW_007730340.1:125085-126640 GCF_000696425.1 Galeopterus variegatus
TGATGCTCAGCTTTCTGTTCTCCCAGAGTGACATCCTCTCTCTCAGGCACTGTCCTGCCCATTTGTTACATAGCTGGGTACTTAGGTTACCTCCAGGGAAGCCACAGCTGCTGGGGGAGGGGGAACTGGTCCCTACTCCCCCTTCCTCATGGGGAAGGTACTGTAAATAATTATAATAATATTATCAGTGATACTGCCGCCACATTTACTTTATGTTTACTAGTCGCCAAGCACTGTTCTGAGTACTTTGCATATAGAAACACCATTTAATCTTTACGATCATCCTATGAGATCAGTATTGCTATCATTTCCTTTTCATAGTTGAGAAAAGGGAGGTATGAGAGTTAGGGAAAGTGCCCTGATCACCCAGCAAGTTATGAATCCTTCCTTCCCCTGTGCAGGGCATCTTTTGCAGGCAAAAGACCATGCACAGGTCTCTGGTACAAGTCCAAAGCCCCAATTCAACACCTAAGGAAAAAAAAAANATGGAGACTTGGTTTTCCTGAGTTAGGGGGCTAGGCTGGGCTTAGGCCAGCAATAAAAACAGCTTCCTCATGAGCCTGGTTCCATCCATAACAGGTTATTAAAGGGAGCACGGATCTACACTCTGTTTGTGCTGCTGACTCCCCTGCGGAAAGGTAACGTCAGTTGGCTATCAGGAACTGACTGAGCACCTACTGTGTGCTGCGGGCTGTTCTGCGTACCGTGTGGCGAACACCAAAGATGAGGGGGACAAGGTCTCTGGTCCCAGCCCTCTGGAAGGGGACAGAAGAGCAGCAGGGGAGGCTAGAGGGATCAAGAGATGGTACTTGACTTCTGTTTAGAGCTCTGTGACTTTCTAGCTGAAAAGTGACTTACTTTTTCTGGGTTTCAGTTTCTTCTCCTTCTCACTGTCTTTTCTCATGTCTCAGACAGGAGATATACCCAGCTTACACGATCAAAATAAACACTTTATTTATCAGCATTCCGGTTAGCAATGGCATCAGGGTTTCCCCAGAAAAATGGCTGTAGAAAACTAAAAGGTCCATAATGATGTTTCCCAGAAAAGATAGTCTCTCCATAGTTAAATTCAAGCCACCTTGGTGACAGATGTAGCAGGGCATCAATCCCGGGCAGATGGCTCAATCTCTCTGAGCCATGGTTTTGCCTATAAAACGGAAATAATGATAATTCCTAACCTCATGGTTTTGTTGTGAGGATTAAATGAGACAATATATAAAAAGCAGTTAGCAAAGGGTTTGGCACAGTAAGTGCCAGATGAACGTGAGCTGGTGTTATCAACTATTGTGGATCTCCAGGCTTCCTTCCAGGGATGTTCTGATGTTCTGATGCTTCAAGCCAGAAAGTTTTAAAGGCTAGATGAGGGCTGGGCAAATAGTCATCCTTTGGTAAGCCAGTCCTGTCTATCGGTGGAGCCCACTGGCCTGTAGCATCGAAAGCAGTCTGCAGCCTGGACTGGGCTCAGTGGTAAAGAGGGTGATGTTGGATTCATGATCTTTTCAGGGGCAAGGCAGAGAAAGGAGTAGCTGCTTGCCAAGTAGACAGGCAATAAGGG
>NW_007730340.1:127993-148944 GCF_000696425.1 Galeopterus variegatus
CCATGCACAGGTCTCTGGTACAAGTCCAAAGCCCCAATTCAACACCTAAGGAAAAAAAAAACCTTTGGAAGGACATGCATTCAGATATTAATAGTGATTGGTGTAGGTCACAGCCTCCCCTTCTACTTTTTATTATTATTGTCCATATTTTTCTTAAGTAAAATGAGTTCGTTTGTAAGGTGAAAAAAATTAAAGTAAGTTTTATTGAAATGGGACAATCACCTCTCCATCTTCTCCAGGCTTTTTGAAGCTCTCTAGGGCTTGCAGGGCCATGGGAGAAGCTGTGCACCACCAGGAGGTCCCTGGGCCCTGCTGAGCCACCCCTCTGCGGGGCCGGAGTATGCTGCATTAAGCATCTCAGGCTGGTTTGGGTTATTTTCTGAAGTCAGAGGGCAAACTCAAGGCTCTGAGCTTGCTGTCGCCCGAGGGAGTTTGCTGGGAGTTTCAGGCCGAAGCTGCCAGGCAGCTTATACTTCGGCCTCTTAAATAGGTTCAAGTATAAGCAAGAAGCCCTTGGAGCTTTCCCAAAGCCAGTGCAGGGCCCCTGCTTGGCTCAGCTACACATTACTTGGCCTTGAAGACTTAGAGATAGATTTGGAGGTAGAAGGATGTCGGCTTTTGTGTAGTGGACCCTCCTCCTCCTCCCTTCTATTTCCTAACCCCAGGGTCCTGACCTTGGTCCCTGTCTGCCTGTCTTCCCATGGCCTCCCACTCTGTTCTGGTACCAGATCTACCCATCTCTGGGGCCTTTAGGGGCTACAGGGGAGGTGACAGGGAAGGGGATAGAAAGGGGACAAGGTCTGAGCAGGCTGGTTTGTGGTGCCGAGAGGGACAAGCACAGAGGCTAAACCCCAGGCACCTTGTCTTCTTTCCCTGGCTGCTAGGCTCCTCTGTCCAGACCCAGCTTCCCTCTAGGGAGAAAGAAGCTGTCAGAAATACAGAGAAGATGCCCATGATAAAGGAGTAAGAGGGAGTAAGAGAAGTAAGAGAAGGAGGCTGCCTGGAACCATTAGCATCTGGGGGGCCTGTCCAGACCAGCAGCAGCTGGGGTCCTGTGGAGGCCGTGCTTCCAGCAGCCTGTGAAGGAGGGTCCTGCACCCTCCCACCCAGCCAGCCTGCCCCCCCTGCAGGCTGCCCTCCTCCACAGCCCATCCCGTAGGGAGCGAGGACGGTGGCTCAGGGGGCTGACAGCATCTCCTTTGTCCCCCTTGAACCTCCAAGCTGCCATCGTGAGGGGCGGGGGCTCCCTGAGCCCTGGCATTCTCTGCTAGAATGTGTAATGTTTATTATGCCTGGTTAAAGATCATTAAAGCCTTTGTTGGGAGAGCTGACTGACAAGGAGAGTGGATTAATATTAGAACACCCTGTCACAACTGGTGAAAAGGCGGGATTGATTTTATAGGGAGTTTAGTCAGAGCTGCGTGTAAAACCCCTGGGGTTGCTCTGGAGTGTATCCATCTCCTCCATTAGGAAGTCCCCGCGGGAATATTCAGCTGCAGTGTTTATTACAACCAAAGCTGCATATCATAGATATAGTATTAGCTGCCTTTATTCAGTTGCCTTTCTCTCGATTGCCCAGGCTGCTGGTGGCTCAGTCTTGTGTGCCCAGCTAGTTGTCCTGGTCAAAGGAGACAGTCCTGGGCTGGATCAGGAAGGCACATGTGTGTGTGCATGTATGCATATGTATGCATGCATGTCTGTGTGTGTGCATGTATGCATATGTATGCATGCATGTCTGTGTGTGTGTGCGTGCTTGCTTGTTCTAGGGTGGAGGGAGGGGCCGCTCTAGAGCTTCCCCTGCCGGGGGACAGTGTTGAGCACCTCTACTGTCCCTGCCCTGGATGCTGTCCAGCAGGGCTCATAGCTTTCCTCTCATCCCAGCCTGGAGGCTGAGGATTGAGCCAGGACAATGAGGTCTGTCCTCCTTTGACAAGGCAAGAGACAGTTTGCCTAAGAATTCACTGAGTGGTCCTTTGAGAAGACATACTGGAGGATGGTTTAGGCTGAGTGCCAGGCCAGAAGTCAACTTATTAGCTGTGTGGCCTTGGGCAAGTCTGTTAACTTTCTCTGGACTTGGTTTCTTCATTGGTTATAGGGGAATAATGAAAATGCTACTCACCTTATACAGGTGTTTTAAGAATTAGATGATTACTAAGTATCCAATACATAGTAAGTGCTCAATGTTAGCTAATGCTATTGTATCATTAGCTGACTATTTCGATATATTCTTTTTTTCATTTTTTTTTTGAGGTTTTGAAATGTAACAATTTAATTGAAACAAATGATTTGCTTAAATAATTTGAAACTGATGTTTCAATAGATTCTAAAGGGGATTCAATTTACAAACATTTCGTTGAAACAAAGCTTTTATGGAATACCTTTATTGCAGAAAGCATGGCCTACCTATGGAAGCAGAAGGCCCATGGGGGAATGTTCGTTTGTCCTTTCTCCAATCGGAGGGCCCAGGGGCTGTTGGGGAGAAGTCCAGATGCAAGTGGGAAAGCCCTGGGATCAGCTGTGTCTCTGTGCACTGGGGTGGGGACCAGACACTTGGCTTGCTGGGTCTGAGATGATATGGAGCTCCAGTGGACATAGAACTGGAGGCCAGCCTGGAAGGTGTTGGTCAGTGAGAGTGGGTGCTGGGTCTAAGTCATGCTGGGACAGAGACAAAAGCAGAGGACTGGGTAGGTGAATAGCAGAGAGGAAGCTGGGTATTTGTCTGGGTCTCATGAAAGAAGCCATGAGTCTGGGAGCCCGAATTCATGACTCCTTTTGCTGGACTCCTACAGTTCTTTGTATATATGTCTATTGTGGTGCTCAGCAGCCGAATTCATGACTCCTTTTGCTGGACTCCTACAGTTCTTTGTATATATGTCTATTGTGGTGGTCAGCAGGAGTTTTATCTATCTATCTATCTATCTATCTATCTATCCATCCATCCATCCATCCATCCATCCATCCATCTATCTATCTATCTATCTATCTATCTGAGCATAGTGTTTGAGACTGATGCCTCTGGAGCCAGATTACCTGGGTTTAAATCCCTGATCTGACATTCACTTCTCTGCAAGCTGGGGGAAATTATTCTACACCTCAGTTTCCTTGTCTTTGAAATGGGTGTAATAATAGTACTTGGGAGAGTTAAATGAGATAGTACATGCAAAGCATTTGAAACAGTGCCTGGCAGTAAAAAACCTGCAGTTTCAGCTACCATTATAGTAGCCATCCCTCAGGCTCCTCTGACACACTGAGCTTTCCTCAAGGGTAGGGACCTAGGTCCACAGTTTCTATGTCCACAAGACCCAGCCCAGGGGCTGCATACATAATAAGCACTCAATAGATGGTTTTTGAACTGTTGAATCAAGTAGCATACAGTACGATCACACCTCATGTGGTGGGGGTGACCTGAAACTGCCAGAGAGAAGCAGAGTCAAGAATGAAAGACACAGCAAGGTCAGATGCCAGGTTGGGTATTGTCAGGATTAATAGAGTGGAAGTCGGGAGCAGAGGTGATGGCAGGGATTTCCACATCTGATGAGAGTTCAGTGGTAGAATCAGAGTCCAAGAGGCAAGTCTGGGAGTTGGGTGGCAGAGGAAGGTGAGGGGGCAAAGATCAAAACCTAGGAAGTGCCCTGGTCAGCTCAGACAGAAGCGTTCTGGACACCATCCCCCTGATGCTGGCGGGGGAGGCAGGTGTGGGGAATGTGATGCTGGTAGACTCTGAGTATGCAGCTTCCCACGAATTTGCACCTCCCTGGATACCCCAAAACTGGCAAGAGAGGATGAAGTTCTCAGAGAAAGGGAAACCACAAGGTAAGGAAAGTTAACCAGACTGCAGAAGTTGACCAACAGGACGCAGAAATCCCAGTGCTCAGGATACTGTAAACCAAAAACCAAAACCAAAAAACCCCAGCATGGTCAGCCTTTCCTAAGAACAACAAATATTACAAAGTATTTTTGTAAATTATTTAAATAATAACTAGAAATTCAAAGAAGAAATTAAAACATTCTGAATCCCACCTCTAAGAGATAATCATTCTTATCATTTTGGTCAACACCTGTTGGCAGATGGAGGTGTTCATAATCTCTCTCTGCATCCCTCCCTGCCATCCCAAATGAACATACACCCTAAGGAAAAAAACTTGATGATTGGCTAGCAAATGCAGCTTCAAAGTGAGAACCCCGTCCTCTCCCCACTCTCATTCCCCTGTTCCAACCAGATTGCAACCTTTAAGCCCCTCCTATCTGAAACCAACAATGCTTCAGGCATTTTGTTCTGTAAGACTCATACAGATTTGTGCATATAACTTTACATAAATGGGCTCAGGCTTTGCATGCTGTTCTGTTATCTGATTTTTTTTTTTTTATTCTACAAAATGTCAAAGACATCCTTCCAAGTCAATAAATATAGAGTTACATTACCGTTTTTAATGATGGCATACTATTTTGCTCTTTGTGTGTCTCATGTTTTTTTTAACCATTCCCCTATTGATTGACATTTAGGCTGTTACTAAAATTTTGCTATTATAAATAAGACTTCAATAAACATTCTTTTACTTATATCTTTTATACTTAGGCAATTCCTCCCATAGGGTAAATTCTTAGAAATGGAACTACTAAGTGAACAATCATAAGGCTGTTACTAAAATTTTGCTATTATAAATAAGACTTCAATAAACATTCTTTTACTTATATATTTTATACTTAGGCAATTCCTCCCATAGGGTAAATTCTTAGAAATGGAACTACTAAGTGAACAATCATACATATTTTATGGCTTGATACATAAAACTGTCTTCCAAATGGATGGGTTTTCACCCTTCAGTCAAAAAGTTTGTCCATTTCTTCATCCAGGTAACAAACTGGATTTTGTCAGCTTTTAAAAAAATCTATGTTAATCTGATATGTAAAAATAATATCTCGTTCCTTGGCTTTGCTTATTGTTGAGGCTGATTATATTTCATGTTTGTTGACCATTTGTATTTCTTCATTTGTGATTTTCCTGAATATTAAAAATCATGAGAAAAAAGTATCAATATAAGAAAATGCCATGTTATTGAAGAATATCAATGTAAGAGAATATTTACAATGTATTTCAAAGTGATTAAGTACAGACTGTGGAATATTATTGTAGTATAATATTTTTCTTTAAAAAATATGGATATGCAAAGACTAAAGACTAAAATAACACATTCCAAAAGGTTAATAGAGATTATCTCTGGGTTGTATGTAGGAAATGGATTAAAAAAATGTTTACTCTTGGTTTCCAAGTTTTCTACTATTAGAATGGTTACTTTTATGATTAAAAAATTCTCAAAACGTATTAATAAAGCCACAAAATATCCTTTATGTAATCTGTACTACCCTGTTGCCTCTTAACTGTAAATAATCATAATAGACTTTCTGAGCTAAAAGGAACCTTAAATATCAATATTCCCTTCTACCCCATTTTAAACATAATGCAAAAACTGCAGCATGGAGAGGTTAAATGACCCAGGCGAGGTCTGCGTGCCAGAGGAGACAGGAGAAGAAAGGTAACACTCCACAATACTGCTCCTCTCTTTTGTGAGAGTCTCACCTCTAGGGGACCAAGACTATGTTTAAACCACAGCAGGATGAATTTGCCTGGACTTCAGATGTGATCCTGGAGTTGCTGGTATAATGGGTTGCAAGAATCTGAAATGTGGAGTCCTTCGAGACCAGGAGAGCAAATGTCTGGTCAAGGCTAGAAGTAAATCCTGCCTGAGATAAGAGGAAGGCAAGGTGATTTCTGAAGTCCAGGGATCCCAGGTATTAGATGTCAGGTAGAGCTCAGTGAACAGCAGATGCCCTGCCCAGCTCCTGCAGTTCAGGCTGTCCATGCCTTGCTCAGAACGCCTTGGCCCTGGTGACCACAAAATGGGATGCTGGAGGGTGACACAGGGTCCCTTCCCTGAGAAGTCTGGGCCCAGAATGTTCCCCAAGGACTCCAGTTCCTCCCCATATTCTTCCATACCCTCCCTCGGAGACCTCAGAACCATGGTTTTGTTTTGCAATTTGTTGCTGTTTTTTTTTCCTTCTCTTTCTTCCAGAAGCCTGTCTGGGATTCTGCTCCATGCAGAGGTTGGAAAGAGCAGCGTGGCTGCCTCTGGAAATCTTGTTTCCCCTGCCACATGACATCAGTGGGTTATATTGCAACTTTCCACATGGCTGCCCAGACACAGACAGTTGTGTTTATGAAAATCCCCTTGATACCGGCTCGGAGCCTCCCTGGCACTCAGGGCTCCTTCTCAGGCTGTGGTGTGTTCTGCTTAGAGGAGCAGCTGACACAGAGCAGTGTGGATGGTCAGTTTCCCTGCCAGGGGCTCAGTGGGGGTGGGGGGCAGCTTCCCCTTCTCCCCAGCAGGGGCATCTGTGCCTGCATGGTGCTCAGCTCTCATCAGGAGGCTTCAGATGCAAAGCACTGTCAGGTTTTCTCTACAGTGGGGGCCAGCTGGGGTCAGAAGGAGGGGAGCAACTGATCTCCTGGAGAATGGCCTGGTCTGGAAGTCAGAATCCCCAGTTTGGCTACTTCTGTGGCTAATCTGTACTGTGGCTTTGGATAAGCCATTTCACAAATCTGGGTGTCATCTCTTTCTTTGAGTTCCCTAAAACTAGGAAAACTATCCTCCAGCGTCGCTCCTCCCCACCAACGATGGGGACAGGGATACCACGACAAGAGACAGAGGAACACATTGGGAAGAGAAGCTCAATGGGCATAGAAAAGCCATTTCATGTCTCTGAGCTTTAGTTTTCCTTTCTGTATAAGGAGGGGGTAATGTTACTTGGTTTCTAAAACGCTTTCAGTTCTAAGAAAAATAATTTAAAAAACATGGCACTGTGATTTTTTTGAAACTGTAGCTACTAACACCAGACCATCTTTTGGTTACTACTCAGGGATCAAAGTGACCTAGAAAATATTAACTATGAATTGAAGCTTAGAAGGTTAATTTTGAGTAAATTCAGTGAATTTCGGTACTCAACTCTTTTACACATTAGTGCTTCAGATCTCAGTGTCCCTTATGTAATCTGTACTACCCTGTGCTCCTATCAAGTGCTCCCTAAAGGGCTGTGATGTTGGGGGGGTGGGTTGGGCGTCTGGGCCCTCCCTAGCCTCAGACATCTGGTTACTCCTGTCAGAACTCCTGATGCTGGTGGCCGCCTATGATCTGGACCATGAAACATCCTCTCTGTGACACTGTGCTGGCTCCCCAAACACAGTGTAGGCACTGGGGGCAAGAACCCAGCCTTGGGGCCTCTGCATCCCCCACTGTGATGCGCAGTGATGTTCGTTCATTTGTTTGTTTGTTTGTTCATTCATTTATTTATTCCTAGGCCCTGGACATATAAAAAAGACATGGTCTAGTGGCAAGTGAACATTCAGTATACTTCCTGAGGCCCTCTCCACTGTCTCCTGCCCCCCCCCCAACCCTGGTAATACTCACAAAACAAGAGCAGAAGCTCCCATGGATTAAGTTCTTACTGTGTGCCAGCTCCTGCTCTGAGATCTCCATAGTTCTCGCAATGATCGTAGGAGGTATGCACTGTCATCCTGCACTTCATAGTTATATTAGTCCGTTTTTGTGTTGCTATAACAGAAATACCTGAGACTGGCTAATTTATAAAGAACAGAGGTTTATTTGGCTCATGATTCTGGGACAGCTGCATCTGGCACAGGCCTCAGGCTGCTTCTACACATGGCAGAAAACGGCAGGCAGCCGGCGGGTACAAGCAGATCACATGGTGAGAGGAAGCAAGAGAGAGAGAGAGGAGGTGCCAGGGTCTTTTAAACAACCAGCTCTGGTGGGAACTAATAGAGTGAGAACTCACTCACGACCCCTACCCCCACCCTGGAGAGCATGAATCCATTCATGAGGGATCCGCCCCCATGACTCAAACAACTTCCAGCACTGCCACACTGGGGATCAAATTTCCACATGAGTTCTGGGAGGACGATACATCCAAACTCCATCAATAGTTAAGAAAACTGAGGCTCAGGGAGGTTAGGTAACTTTCCCAAGGTCACGCAGCAAGTGGTGGGATTTAGATTCCAACCTAGGCAGTTGGAGTTCAAAGCTCAGACCCTCAGCCACTGCACTGACCTGTCTTTTGACCCAAGTGTGAAGAGGAGAGAAAGGAGAGACGAGGGATCAGTTTTTCCAAGGAGGACTGAGAAGGGCTTCATGGAGGAGGGGATGTTATAGCAGAGCTCTGGTGGGTGAAGAACAATTCCTGCAGCAGGGATATATTCCACACTCTGCAGACGGACGTTAGGGACCTCACCTCCAGCCAGCAGCTGGTGTGGCCTAATCTACCGTGGAAGGAAGCCAGCAGCAGCTCTGCTGCTCCATCTTTCTTTGACTAACCCTTCCTCAGAGGAAAAGAGGCGAGGTCACAGGGGAGCCTCCATGAGACTCTTACCTATAGTCCTTGCACTTTTTACCCCCTTCACCACGGGGTTCCCATCCCCATAATATGCTACCTTTTGGGCACCAACTCCTTGGAGTCCTATGAAGGTAGGAGAGCACTGCCAGGCAAGGCTGAGAGAACGAGTGTCCCGGGCACGGCAGCCACTGTAAGGCCTACGCAGAGCGCTGGGGGCCCTGAGCCTGCAGGGGACCCAGGCTAGGCTGAGTCCCCACGCTTCTGCCCTGGTCACTCTCTCTGCCTGCCAGCCTGAGGCCTGCTGCGCATTCAGTGACTGTCTCCTCAGATGTGACTTAGAAGGGCTGAGCTGGACGGTCATCCCTTCCTAATGGGACTGGGTCATAATTCCCAGCCACCATTCTCCTTTCCCCGACTCCTACCCACCCTCTCTGGGTATGGTTCTCAGGCACTTAGGACAGATTTAAGATAAAAATCAGGTAAGATTCACCAAACAAGGTGTCAGGCCAGGCAGGAGGGCTGGAAGCTTGGAGTTATCGCCTGGAAACCTCACAGTTCCTTGGAGACTATTAAGTGAGGATATTTTATGGCCAGACACAATGCTGAGTGAACTGCCCAAAAACCAAGTACAGGAGACGTCCCCACACATCTCAGGAATGCCGGTGGGCAGTTGGGTGGGTGATGAGTAGCCATTCTTGAAGGTCCCGACTGCTGGTGGCACACTGGCCAGCTCCCTTCTTATGGGACAAGGCCTTGGGCAAGATGACTCCCCAGGAAGGGTCAGCCATGGGCTCTGCATATAGAAGCAGCGAGTTCCCATGATAGAGTGGACCACTCTTACCAATGGAAATGCTGAAACTCAGAGACCAGAGATCAGAGAGTCCTTTACTTGATGTCACACATTCCTGAGGAACAGAGCTGGGAACAAGCAATGGATCTCTGGACTCCAAGGTTAGTGCCTTTTCAGATTGTCATTGTTCCCAACCTCCCATGGAAAAAGGCAGACAGCAGATTTCCCCACAGATCCTGCCTGCCACACAGTTTTGAAAGTAATTTTCAGGAATCTTGCAGACTTCAGGCCCAGATGAGGCCACTGGTGCGACTGGGGCAGAGACCACCGCCTCCGGGAGTTGCAGCCTCATCAGGCATCTTCTCCGGATACCTGGCACCCAAGTCATGGGCCATCAGATCTGAAGAAAGTCCCATCCTCCTTCCTGGAACACCAATTTATCTGAAGTCAGGAATATATTGATTCATCTTTACATCATTTTACAGGGTTCCTGGCATACGAGAAATATTTAGCCAATAGATGCTCAATAAATGAACGCTTCTAAACTACCACCCTCTGCAATCACTTTACAGTCGAGGAAGCGGAAGTCCACAGAGGTGAAGTAACTTGTCCAAGGCCACATGGTAAGAGTGACCGCACCAGGACCAGGACCCAGGTCTCTATCTCCCATGCCCTGTGCTCTTCCCTCTATAACATGTTGCCTCTCCTCATAGCCCCCCAGGCAGGGCTGTTGGGGCTGAGCTAAATGATCTAGAATGAATTCTCTGCTCCCTTTCCTCCAGGAAAATCCACTCTGGCTGCTGGGATTCCACTTTAGAATGATGGATCTTTAGAGGAGGATGGAATTCCTTGGGTGAAGTGCTGGGGAGGCCCAATGGTGTCCCCCCTCCCCTTTGCAGCCCCCAAGCTCCCCACCAATGTCACCCCCACCCCCCAGGTCTCCTGAAAAGTCAGCTCTGAGCTCTTGTTGGACATCTCTGAGGACCTGGGAAAGACTCAGGGGAGGCAAAACCCAGAGGACCCAGCTGCTTTCCTGTCAGGTCCAGCTGCCCTGAGCACTGACGGCTTGACAAGTGGCATTAACATAAAAACCTCTGCAGTGGCAGCTGCCGGATCTGTGCCAGAGCCCTTGGCATCCCTGCTTGGTGCCACTCACTGTCACCAGGGGCGGGCTCCTGCCAGCCAGAGGTGCATGGCTGTCTCTCACACCAGGCTCCCCAGACGCTGAGCATCTCCACTGGGAAGCTCTCTCAGTAACCCTGCAGCCTGCCCAGCCCCTTCCCAGGGGACAAATAGCCTCCTGGCTCTGTCTCCAGCATTTCCTCACCCCTGGGAGGGCTCCAGATGCCCCAGTCCCCTCCACATTCCTGACTGCAAGTCTGCTTTTGCAGTGTGATTGATGCAATCTCTCCATGCTCCACACTTCTCCCTTCTCATTCCTTTTTCCTTCTGAGCAATATGCCCTGTCTCCACCCCCAACTTCCTCCTATCCAGGAGGAGAGAGAGAGAGACCCTGTAAAGTGCTGGGGATGAGGACCTTGGTCTTGTTCAAGGGCAAAGGCACAGACTTTCCTGTCTACACGCAGTGCCTGCTCAGGTGATGAGTCTGCATCTTGGGTGGAGTGTGTGAGGCAACAGTCATCCTTGTTAAAACAAGTGGCAGGAACTCTAAGGTTAAACAAAGAGGCGACCTAGGGGGCAGCGCATGCAGACAAGGGGTGTGCTGAGAGAGGGACCTTCCCCTGCCTCCAGAACCATGGCCAAGGTCTTGCTGCCCTTTCTCCAACCTTTTGTTGGAGAAAAACAAAAGGGGCCTAGATAACCTTCTTGGGGTTTCCATAGCACAGATTTTATAAAAACAAAGCAAAACTGGTGGAAGACAAAAGAGTAGCAACCGCAATATGACAACAGCTATGAGCCCCCTTCTGCCCTGAGTCCTGCTGGTCTACCTGGAGCATGGAGACCCGTTTTTGCCTTCTCCTCCTTTTCCTCCTCCCCCTTCTCCTGCTCGTTCTTCCTTCTCTTCCTCCTCCGGTACCTCTCAGCCCACCGGCCTTCTCTTAGTTCCCATCTCCGGCCTTTGCCACTGACCCTCCCTTTGCCTGGAATTCCACTTCTCTACTTTCGGAGCTCAGACTGGCCTTCCAGAGCTCACAACCCCGAGCAGACCCCGGCTCCTGTCTCACTGTCTTGATGTCTTATTTTTGCTTTTCATAGCACCTTCCAAATTGTGAAATTGTATACTTTTATGCAAATACTTTTCATATGTTAATATGCATATCCATACATAAGTCCTCTTTTCTTTTTAATTAGTCTTTTTAACCAAAGTAGTATATATGCAGAATTTAAAAATCAAATAATGTCATGAGATTTTGCACAAAATCCACCAGGCCCTGATTACATCTCTTTCCACCCTCCACAGACAGCCACCTTTAACTCTCGGCTGTTCCTCTTCATATTTAGATCCCTTCATCTAAATAACATTCTCATACTTCTACTTTTCCCCTAAACTTTATTTCAAAAACTTTTAAATATGCAAAAATGTTGAAAGAATTTGCATTCAATACCCATAAACCTACTATCTAAATTCTACAATTAATGTTTCGCTATTTTTGTTCCATCACATATCTTTCTAATTTTCCATGTTTCTATCCATCTATCTATCCATCTTATTTTTTGGTGCATTTCCAAATAAGCTACATATGTGAGTATGCTACATCCCTAAACACTTCTAATGCATATCATTTAGAGTTCAATATTTTCTTGTGTTTTTTTTTTCCCCACTTTTGAGGTAAATTTTGCATGCAGTGGAATGTGAAGATCTTAATTGCACCAATCCACGAATTCAGACAAATGCATACAACTACGTAACCAAACTGCCACCCCAAATCAAACTTTACCATTCCTCTGGGGAGTTCCCTTACACACCCTCTCGGTAGATGCCACCTGTTATCCACATAAGGCAGACAGCCAGTTTCTCTCTCTCTCTCTCAACTCTAGTTTTGGACAGAACACTTTTTGACCTTATCTACTGACTTGCACTAGTCTTAGCTCACCATTCCTCTGGGGAGTTCCCTTACACACCCTCTCGGTAGATGCCACCTGTTATCCACATAAGGCAGACAGCCAGTTTCTCTCTCTCTCTCTCAGCTCTAGTTTTGGACAGAACACTTTTTGACCTTATCTACTGACTTGCACTAGTCTTAGCTCACAGCTTTACCTTCTTTCCCATAATGTACTTATATCACACTTTTAATAATGACATCTCTATTGTCTTCTTACACAACAATAAGTAAAACTTTGCTCCTGAGACAGTATTACACAACAATTACCCTTCCTTTCTTGTGTGACTTTATGCTCCTTCTGCTTTTTGGTTTGCTTTCTTTTCTATGTTCATCTCATATTTTTTTCTTTGTGATTCAACAGAACTAAAAAGCCCCTGTCAATATTATTTGCCACATAAGCAAGTGTATCAAATAATCTATAACTTCTCGCTCCCCCTCTCCCCAGGAAATGGCCCTTAAATTTGTTGAGGGCGTTTCTGCTCCCATCTCTTCCTGGAGCTTTTAGGAGCCTCTCATCTCTGGTGTCTGAGACCTCATGATAACATGCCTTGGGCCTTTAATGGCCCTGCAGACCAACATCTCTCAGTCCTGGGAAATTTTCTTCTATCATTTCTTTGATAATTATCCCCTCCATTTTCTCTGACCCTTTCTAGAATTCCTAATGGTCAAATGCCAGACCTCTTGAACTAATCCTTTAATGTTCTCATTTTCTCTCCCATTATCTGTCTTTCTCTGTATCTTATCTTTTCCACTTTTGGGAAAATTTCCTCTATTTTATCTTTCAAACCTTTTATTGAACTTTGAATTTTTGCTATCATTTTTAATAGCCAAGAGCTCTCTTGTGCTTTGATTTTACATGTGGCAGTATATACCTATATCATTTACCTGCCTATCTATCACTTCTGCTCTCGTTTCAGGTGAAGTATCTGCTTTTGTCTCTCTGAGGATATTTATGATATATATTTTAGAAGTTTTTTTCTATGCCCAACATTGTCTCTGTTTTTTCCAAATTTCTTTTTTTTCCCCCTTTCCTATTAGCTTGTGTGGTCTTAAGGGTGGAGGCTTTCCTAAAATGTCTGGTGATCCTTAGTTGTCCATATTTAAGAGTGTGAGTCATTAAAAGAAAACTGACTGGCGGCTGCATGGGCATCGGTGGGTCCTTTTGGCTGGTGGGCTTCACTGTAGGGTGAGTGGACAGGGAGCTGATTTTTTCTTTGGAGAATACCCCAAATTCAGTATTGTCCCCTACTCCCTTGGGCCATTTGGTTTTTCCAGCGAAGAATTCTCCTGCCTCTAGTCTGGAGTGAGGGATGGGAGTTGTGTGATGTTCCAGCTGTGACCATTCTGAGAGCTCATCTGGAGAAGGGGACTGAGGATCTCCCTGTCCACCATGCAGAATTTGACCTCATCTTCCCATGTTATACACAGTGCTTTGCTCTGTTGAGGTGCAGAAAGCTGTTACCCCCCAATATGATGTTTTGACATAAAAGAAGCAGCCTCAGCCTCAAGGTCTCTCTGACCTTTTCCCTCCCCCTCCTGTCTCTCAATCCTCTGTCTCTCTTCAAAGCACAGGTTGAAGCTGGTTCCTTATCTACCTAAGGTCCAGACTTGCCAGAGAAGAAGACAATTATCTCTGGTCCTATCTCTGAGTTTTCATTAATGTAACTCACATAACAGGAAAGAAGCCTAGAGTCTGTCAACACAACTGGACTAGCTTTTGTCATAAACCATTGTCTTATACTTCTGTCCCAGTCGGTATTTTTTTTTTTTTCCTTTTTGTCTTTTTCGTGTCCGGCAACGGATCACAACCCTCAGTGTCGCGCCCATACCGGACCGGGACTGGCAATGGGATCGCAACCCTCGGTGTTGCTCCCACACCTCGCTCAGCCAGTGAGCGGGAACCAGTCTGTATGTGGGATCCGAACCCTCAGCGGGAGCGCCGCCACACTTCCAAGCGGCGCACTGTAGCAGTGCGCCACCGGGCCGGCCCCCAGTCGGTATTTTGAAGAGAGTCATAAGCGGCGCACTGTAGCAGTGCGGCGCACTGTAGCAGTGCGCCACCGGGCCGGCCCCCAGTCGGTATTTTGAAGAGAGTCATTTATCAGTCATTGTCTGCTTTGTGGGCCAAATAGACTTTGTCCCAGACATCTGTATGCTCTCCAGGCCCGTTGTGTCCCCCTAAGAATCATTTACTTCTACACCCCCATCTTCCCTTTCTCTATGGAGATGGGTATATAAGATTTGTTCTCCAATGGAAAATTGGGACATTACTCTCTTGTGATTCCCCTGTGCTTTGCCCCCTTTCCCAGCATGTTAATTAATAAAATTTGTTATGTCTTTTCTTCCTATTGATCTAAATTTGTCAGTGATTTTTATTAATGATCTTTAGTTTTCCTTTGGCTCCTACAGTTCCCATCTGTCAATGTGCTGGTGTTCTCCCATCCTCTCTTGTTCACTTTCTTCAGAGGATGGTTTCCCCCCAACCCACCCAGGGTGGGAGAAGGGTGCTTGCCTGACTGCACGAGCCAGGTAAGGGACCTGGGGTTTGAGCAATGCACTGACTTAGCCGTATGCCTTGTCCTGCCTTCTAGCTCCTCATGCTTCCTACAGATCCTCAGGGGCCGGGTCTTCTTTCTCAGGGACACCTCCCTCTGCAGGCCACAGACGCTTCTTCCTTTTGCTATGTCAGCTGTCATTTTTGCATTTGCTTTTCATCTTTCAAAAGTTTGAAAACTTTTCTCCTCTGCTGTTTCATCTCTTCCATGTTCTTCTTCCTGGTGGGTTTTTAGTGACTTGAATTTTGTGGACATATGATTTCAGGAGGGAAACATGGTACGTGATTGTGATCAATGCCCCATGTTTAACCTGAAGTCTGTTTATTTAATATCTGCCTTCCCCATCGGCCTATAAGAGCCCCTGCAGATGGAGACTCTACCTGTTTTGTTTAGCACTGTTGTCCCAGCAGCTAGCAGAGGTTCTTAGAAAATAGATATCAACTAAAAGCGTGGAGGATGGAAGGTTCGATATGCTGTCTTATTTAACAATGTATCCTGTACTGCCTGTGGGACCCTCAGTCTCCTTCTTGGTAAAATAAGGAGGCTGGATTGGGACAGGTGTGGTTGGGAGGGGGTCATGCCTGTGATTTCAGAAAAAGAATCATGGATGATAATCACTTGTGCCCACTAACTCCAATATTCTAGGATTATAAAGACTGGCTGACAGCCCCCAGAGGGGGTGGGCTGGGGGTCCTGGCAGTGAAGAGGAAGGGCCTAGCTCCAGCCCAAGTGCCTGTCCCCTGTCCCCCTGCCACATTCCCCGCCCGCCTGGAGCAGGGGTTTCTTTCTCACTGCTGGAGGGAAGGGAATGTCCACCAGAACTGGAAGGCTCCTCCCCAGAAGGCAAGGAAGGGAGGGAGAGTGAGGAAGCCAGGAGGCCTCAAACCTCAGCACTGAGCCCAGATGCTAGTTAATAAGCTAAAAATATAGCAGTGGGTATTCCCCTCACCCCCACTGTCTTAATGTGGTTTTTGGAATAAGTCAGCCTCTTTCTAGTTCTCCCTTTCCACTGTCATTTATTTCAGTTTTTATCTCCACAACAAAAATTCCTTCCAACTTTTTTTTCCCCTCTCTCCCTCTAATGCTCTTCACTTTCAAATGCTAATAATCTCCAGCTGTAAAAGGCTTAGAAGTGGCTCTAGATTGTTTGATCTTTGGCCTGTGATCTGCTTTCATCTCTCTGCTTTCAAATGTTACTTTAGATTTACTTTAACCTATTAACGTGCTTGGTATTCATAGACACTCACCCTCCAAACCAGCTTCCCAGCATCCCAGCCAACCGCACCCCCTCCCCATCATCCTATCTAGACGGGGAAAGTGCAAGTCCAGGCACAGACAGGAACTTTCCCAGCGCTGGAGACGGAGCCTCGAAGGCAGGGGACGTGGAGGGGAGCTAGGACGAGGGGAAAAGGCTGGGGGGACGGCGGGAAAGGGGAGACAGGAGGGAGGGAATCAGGGAGACGAGGCAGAGGAGGCGAGGGAAAGAAGAGAGGCCGGGAGGGAAAATGAAGAAGGCAGGAAAGGAACGGAAGGAGGAAGGAAGGACACTAAGGCAGAGAAAGGGAGAGCCGGGTCGCAGAAGGAAGGACGAGGCTCCACGGCGAGCACGCTGCCTCCTGGCTGGTTAGACACTATCTAAATCCGCTCTCCCCGGAGCAAGGCATGGGGAATGGAGAGACGTTGAGTGAGTGCTTAAGATTTCTTGCTCCCGCTGTTGTGCTGGAACGTCTGGCGTGTTCGTTTCCACAGGAAACGCGAGACATGAATATGGATGAAACTCCTCACTGAGACCACAAGGGTACGGTTCAATTATTTGCCATATAAAGTAGCACATGAGGATTCCTTGCACTTGATCATTTCTTCTGTGTACGTCTGTGTGTGCGTTGTGTCTGTGTGTGTGTGTGTGTGTGTGTGTGTGTGTGTAGAGGAGGCTGGGGACGGGTCCCCAACCCTCCCCAGGGGGCACCTTTGAAAGGTACCATGTCATTCAGACCATCCCTGCAGGCTCTGGCTGCAGCTGAATGCCTGGAGGTGGTTTGGGAAGAGGAATCCCCACTTCTCCAGCTCTCCCACCCTAACATGCACATGGACGGACGGATACACACATGCATGAACACAAACACACCTCCCCACAGTGACAGCCGTGACTCCACAGCCCCCGAATCAGCCAAAGAACAGAGATCCAGAGGAGAACTGCTGATATCAGAATGTCTGGAAAACCCTGTAGTAGGAGCCATCTAAAGGCAGGCTGGTGGCCCTTTCCTCTGAGACTGCTCTCTTGTCTGGGGAGAAAGCAGATGTCCCTCTCTCCCGGAGGGAATGCCTGATCCAGCCATCCATCTGGATGGTGGCAGCTTCAACAGAAGGCGAGAGGGAGAGGATGTCTTGGGCTGGGCTGTAAGGGACACCGAAGGAGGCCAGAGTCCTCTTGGACAGTCACTAAAACAACTGGGGGAAAGGGACCGTGAAGAAACCTCACTGGGCATCGGAATGTCTGGAGTTCAAGGCTTGGTCGAGTGACAGCCCCTCTGATCTCAGTTTTCTCATCTATGAAATGGAATAGCAGTATTCTTTACTTCAAAGGGTGGTTGTGATGACAAAAAGCAATCCTAGTGAAGATTATAATTATAATTCTTCAAGAACTCATCATGTAGCAGGTACTGTTTTAAGTGCCTTACACATATTAACTCACTTAATCCTCTGTTAATCCTCATTTAATGCTCATTTAACCCTATGAGGTGGATACTATTATTAGCTTCATTTTACAGATAAGGAAATAGAGACACAGAGGGTTAAGTAATTTGCACAAGGTCACACAGCTAAGGCTATTATGTTCATTTTAGACTAATTAGGCTACTGGGTCACATGAATTCACATATCACCTCACTTCATCCCTTTACTTTCCTCTGGCTGGGATCACTGTGCCCACTTTACATAGGAGGAAACGGGTCAACATCACCCACCCAACTCAGGTTCTCTGCCCCCCAAACCCACAGTCCTTATCTTTATGCTACACTGCCAAGATGCTTTTCACCTGCAAAGGGCTTAAAATTGTCAGTTATTTTACTCGAATATTGAGGATTTCCGCCAGAGGGAAACTCATGTTTGGTGAGTTGGAGGCCCAGCGTGCTAAGGAAATGGCAGGGTTCCTAGGCTGTCCTCTCTCTCAAAACTGTGCCAGGGCAAAACAGAAAGAACCTTTCTGGTATAGCCAGTCAGTTGCTTCTGGTCCCGAGCAGAGAGGAAAGGCAGAACAGGTTACCTTGCTGGCAACCCGATAGAATCAGCACAGGGAGAGGGGGGACCAGGGACTGCCTCCATCGGGGAGCACCTCTGCTGAGTCAATCTCCATGGCTGCCACAGCCCCAGCTTCTGATGGTGCTGGGGTGAGGTGGTTTACAGGGGCTGAGCAGAAAGGGGAACAAAGCTGAGTCTACCTACAGGCTACCCTGGCCCATTGAAACAGAAGGGAAATGTACCCAGTCTGCCCTGTGCCAGGCAAATGTGAAAGGTATTTCCACAGGTATCAGCATATTCAAACTTCACACCAACCTGTGAAGTAGGCTTCCATATGCATCATCATTTTGCAGACTCTGAGAGTTTAATTTACTTGAACGTGGTCACATGGAATCTTCTTATTACACCCCACTGCCTCCCCTAGCACTCAGTGGATACAGATTGATGACAGCAATTGGGTATTAGACTGGAAAGCAGCTTTGTGGGCCTCCAGTGACTCCACACTCCCACTAGAGGTTGCATCTCACCAGGCACTGGCTTTCTCCAGGCTGGGCCTGGTCCACTTGTGACCTGGTAGAACCCAAGCTTGAAGTATTTCTTCTTTTTCTCTCTCTGGACTCTCTCTCCTCCCAGCTTGCATGGTCTAGGAGTGAGCCCTGCATATCAGTTGCTTCTGTGATAAGACAGGCCCAGGCAAAGTTTGAACTCGGCTCTTCTGCTTACTGGCTTTGTGCCCCTGGGTAAGTAACTTAGTCTCTCTGAGCCAAAGTTCCCCCATCTGCCTAAAAAGTGGTTGGTACTAATGAACCATGGCCCCTAGGGTGATGGGACCCTGGAGGTGCAGTTCCCCTACTAGGGCCCTTTGTAAGTGCTGGCCTTCTGCACAGCACACTGGGCTCTTCCTGGGGAGGAGTGGGCAACACACAGAGCCCTTAACTCTGGGGCTTGGTGAAGGCTCACGCTGACAATGAAGGAGGGAAGGACACTTGTATGCTCCACTCTGCTGGTTCCAGCAAAGCTCAGGCATCCTGCCACCTGCCCCATGGAGCACGCAGTCTTGAACACCAGGGCAGCTTCTCCTGTGGGATCTCCCACCTGAAACCCAGCAGCCAGCTCTTTAGGCCAGGAAGACTTCTGCTAGGTTGCCATGGTGGGGGGTGAGTGGGGGTTGATTAGGGCTCTTGTTCTTGCCACTCTGTGGCATCCTTTGGTTCCAGGGGAAGCTGGGAGGGGCAGCGGGCACGGAGGAAGAGTCCCCCCTTCTTCACACCACCCACCAGCCCTTAGTTACTGGAAAGAGCAAATGCAAATGGATCCAAAGCACAATACCCAGAATACACTGCCACGCTTCCTAGGGGCTCACTCTAAGTTAAAGCTGGGCTCCTCCTGGGGGCTGACATTTTCCCTGGTTCAAACAACATCTGCGTCTCGCCGAGCTCAGCGAAAGGTGAAGGAGCCAGTTACTGCCACTGTAGATTCAAGTGAAACAGAAAACCTAGCTACACCGGGTCCCTCCTGCTGGGAGGGGGCTGGGCCTGGACATGCATGATCCCCCCATGTGTGCACTCGTGGTCCCCCCTCACTCCTGGGTATCTCACACACAGGCACACTCACAGGTCTCCTTCACACACATATGCATGCTTATGGGTTCCCCTCACACACACATGCACGCTCATGGGTGCCTCGCACACACATGCACACTCACGGATGCCTCTCACACAGACACATGCATGCTCATGAATTCCCCTCACACACATGCACACTCACAGGTGCCTCACACACACACACACACACACACACACACGCATGCTCATGGGTTCCCCTCACACACACATGCATGCTCACGGGTGCCTCTCACACACATGCATATTCACACACACTCATAAGCCCAACAGGCACATTCCCACATGTGCTGACTCACATGCATACCCTTTCACAAATCTCAGGCCCACTCAGACATGCACACATTTATGTACACATGTGTCCTTCATGAAGAACACACAGACCCCCGGGAAGGAGAGGAGAGGGTCGGCCCTCACCCCTCCCCACCTCAGGCCCCTCCGCGCCTGCCTCCCTTCCCCTCGCACCCCAAGCTGGGGCAGAACCAGGAGAGGCTGCTGAGGAGCTGGAATGAACATGCTTTGAGATGAGGGCTGTCTCCCCCCAGGCTCCAGGCCAGATCTCCAAATGAAATCAGGCCGGGAGAAATGAACAGCTGAGATGCACAAAACAATGTGGAGAAGAAACTCTGAAGAAACGAATAATAATATAAAAAAAAAAAGGTGAGAGTTATTTTTCAGCTCACTGGCTTTCTGAAAAGTAATATAAAGTTGGGCAGCGTCTTCTCGGAATCGACCTTTCTGAGCCGAGACCCAGGCAACACGCACATCTCTTTCCTCTCTTTCTATTACCCGAAATTTGTATGGTTTCATCTCCTCCGATTTTCCTTCATTTGTGCGCCTGTGCAAACCTCTATGTCAGGGGCTTGTTCCTCACCCGGCAGCCTCACCAGGCTGGGAGCCGCTTCTCCCTCGCCCTCCTGTGGAGCTGAGAATTGAGAGCTGTCCTCAGCTCTGTCCCCTCCCTGCCCAGGAGGGACTGTGGACCTCTTCCCTCCCCCACTCTTCCACTAACCTGGCCTCCCAGCTTGCTTGGTTCCCAGCAAAATTCTCTTGCACACCGTTCACTCAATCAGGGCTGGAAAGGAGAGGCCAGATGGGCTGAGGGGCCCCGGGTCCTGCAGCCCAGAGCCCAGCCCTGGGCCTGGTGCAGGTAGGAGCAGAACAGATATTTAGTGCATGCATGAAAGAGCAGATACATCAGCACATGGTGCCACCTTCATCAGGGTGTGGAGGAAAAAGCTCCTTTTCCAAAATTTTCAGGAAAAATCTTTAGGAAGGG
>NW_007730340.1:149541-164413 GCF_000696425.1 Galeopterus variegatus
ACACACACACATGCACAAACACACATGTGAGCACCTCAAGTACATCCACACAGATACACACAGATGCACCCCTCAAACACACACATGTGCATGCACCTTAAACACATCCACACAGACATACCACAAATACACTTCTCAAATGCACACATGTGTGCATGCACCTCAAACACATCCATATAGATACACACACATGCACCCCTCAAACACACATGCAGCCCTCAAACAAACACATCCAAATACGTGAATGTACACCTCACAAACACGTACACATAAACACGTGTGCACCTCTCAAGCAGACCCACACAGATACACACACACATCTCTCGCAAATGCATGCACACCTACTGACACATCTCAAATACAGCTATACAAGTATACACAGGTACCCCTCAGACACACACCGACACACACAGGGGCGCTTTCTTCTGCATGGGTACCTTTTTCAGCAGTGCCTGTACCTTTCTGGTGACCTGTGTTCATTCTCAACTTATACTTGCTTCTCTCAAAGAAATGGGGGTACTTGATGGTCTGTATCCCTATTGGCTTTTACAATGAGCACATCAAACAAGGGCTGGAAGCCCGGCCATGCTTCTTTGCTGCAAAAATGAATGAAGAGTGTCTTGCTTACCCCAAACAGGGTGCAATGGCTTCAGTAGGACTGGTCTGGCACCTGCCCTGGGTCCTCCCAGCAGAATTAAGAAATCTCTGTATGGGTGTGTTTTGGGTTGGGGAATGGGAGCATGGGGATGTAGATAAAGTAATTGAATTTTTTCCCCAGGAGGAAGTGGGAGGAAATAGCTAATTCTTATGCCATNCTTGATGGTCTGTATCCCTATTGGCTTTTACAATGAGCACATCAAACAAGGGCTGGAAGCCCGGCCATGCTTCTTTGCTGCAAAAATGAATGAAGAGTGTCTTGCTTACCCCAAACAGGGTGCAATGGCTTCAGTAGGACTGGTCTGGCACCTGCCCTGGGTCCTCCCAGCAGAATTAAGAAATCTCTGTATGGGTGTGTTTTGGGTTGGGGAATGGGAGCATGGGGATGTAGATAAAGTAATTGAATTTTTTCCCCAGGAGGAAGTGGGAGGAAATAGCTAATTCTTATGCCATTGCCTGTTGTGTTCCTCTGTCTTCACTACACTCAGAGGTCAAAGCACAGCTGAGCTGTATGAGGAGCTCATGACATGACATGATGTGAGAAGTTGACTGCTGAGTGCCAATGGTACTAATGACTGACATTAGTGAGCCCTTGGCTATTTGCCAAAATATTTCCTCCTTCAAGATGTCATTTCTGTCATCATAATCACCTTGTAAAATAATCGGGACAGGTATTAGTTAGTAGGTCTATCTTATAGATGAGGAATCTGGGGTTGGGGTAAGGTGAACAGCGTGCCCAGTGAATTAGTCAGGGTAAGCTAACTGTTGTAACAGCCCCCAAACCTCAGTGGGTTAGCTCAGTAAGAGTTTCTCAAACATGCCCCTCTTCAATGAGAGTTGCCAGGGATGCTCTGCTTGGTGTAGTAGATCTGGGACCCAGGCTGCTTCTGTCCTGTAACTCTGCTGTCCTCGAGGTCCTTGGAGTATGTTGATTTGGCAGATAGACAGAAAAATCAAGTGAGGTTGTGTGTGGAATGCTTTTTCTGGGCCAGGATCTGGGACCCAGGCTGCTTCTGTCCTGTAACTCTGCTGTCCTCGAGGTCCTTGGAGTATGTAGATTTGGCAGATAGACAGAAAAATCAAGTGAGGTTGTGTGTGGAATGCTTTTTCTGGGCCAGACCTGGAGGCAGCATGCGTCTCGTCACGTTACGTACAATATAGACACGTGGCAACAGCTAGTGACAAGGGAGGCTGGGAATTGTGGTCCAGCTGCAGGCCCAGGAAGAAAAGAGAATGCAGATGTTGATGAGACTGACAGTGTCCACCACACCCAGAATTACACAGCTAGTTGGGGTGAAATCAGTTCCCAGAGCTGGGTCTTCCAATTCCAGTGCCTGTGTTTTCTCCTTCCAGAACTTTATTTGAAGGATTAAGCTGTACCACCAGAGCACTGTTCCTGATGCTCATTCTGGGCCTGGAAGCCGTTACATTGATAAGAATATAATAATAATGACAATAATATCAAATGATTTATTGGGCTCCTATCTGTTCTGTCATGCACACTCTCTCATTTAATCCTCACTCCCACCCCATAGGTGTATGGATAACTCTACCTTCTAACTGAGGACTTCACAGCTCAGAGAGACTAAGCCGATTGTCTGAGGTTGTGGGAGAGAGAGATTGTGAGGCCAGGACTTTCTGCCTCCAGTCTCCCATCTTTCTCCTTGCTGCTATGACTCCCACTGGGCATGGAACTGGCGGTAGGATGCGTGGAGAGTTAGTCAGCCTTTTTTATCCTGCAGGGCAGACTTCCCAGATGAAACTTAAGTAGGATGCTAGTGATGTCAGGAGTGGGCAGAGTCCTTGCAGCCTGTGTGCTCTGGGAAGCATCTGAAAAAACACGAGGGCCTAGGCTACTGTAGGTTACTTTATTCGGTAACCATATATATTCCTGCAGTTGTTGGTAGTGCTGCAAATTGATTTCTCATTGTACAATCTTAAGGAAAACATCCTGGGTGAGGAATCAAGAGACATTCACACTGAGACGCAGCCACAGTTAACTGTGTAACTTTGGTCCTCTCTCTTAAAGTCTCTGGGGTTCAGTACCACCACCCTCCTTCCCCTGTGAATTGGAGATCGCATAGTTCTCATTCCAGGACTATCAGGCTGCAATGGCCTCTTAATTGGACTCCCCAACACCATATAGTTTCTCTTCAAATTCTTCGTGCACATTCCTGACAGATCAGTCTTAATCACACACACACATTTTCATACAACATGCTCTTCTTCCGCTCAACAAGTTTTGACCCTTCAATACCATAAGTTCCAACTCTTTAATGGAGCCTTCATCTTTCCTTACACTCTGCCCCCAGGTGACCTGTCCAGATGGATCACCCTTGATTCCCATAAATACATCAAATCCTCCTGCCATACTGACCCTTTCCTTGCCCTGAAACTGTCTCTTACTCGCCCGGATCGTCTTCACTATTACGTCACTGCATCTGCACCCCATGCACGCTTCCCTAGGAGGCACTCTCAGTGCTTGGTCTTCTATGGGTGTTTCTTTTCTTCTTCGCTAGATTGCAAGTTTCATGAGGGTGACAGCTGAGTCTTGTATGACTTGTACCCTTGGACATACCAGCCCACGGGCAAATGTTAACACAGGAAAGAATGGTCAGAAGATGAGAGACTTTCTGTGAAATGCAAATGGAAGGTTTGTCTTAGAGGCCACCATTATAGTTGTTTTGATTCCTTTCTACCAGCCTGTCATCAGGAGGCAGCTTCCACATCCTGGTGGGCTGGTAATGTCCTGTGTCCATCTGCAAGGATATATGAATGGGACCTCAAATCAGAGATTTGTGGCTCTTCAGGTTGAGTTTTCTCTACTTACTGGGTGGGAATAAGCCCAGGCCACCAGCAGGCTAACCTGCCAGGTGGAAGCAAGCTGGCCTTGTGCATGTGGGGAGCTCCTCAAATTGAGCTCTCTTGGCCCACACCCAGCCCCTCCACACCAGGCCAAACTGTAGGCAGAAGCCAGTGGAGAAAGTAATAGATTGGAACCAGGATGCTCAGGTTAAGTGGGCCGCTTTGTGGAGCTCATCCATTATCCTGCTGGAACCCAGAGAACAATACGTTAATTAGAGCTGACGGCACTGCTCCCACTGGCCATCCATCCTGCCTGTGTCTGCAGAGCCCTCCCCACGGACAGGCCAGCCCACTCCCTACTCTGAAAGAGATTTATTCATTATCAATGTTTGCCTGTGAGGGGATCCAGTGGGGGGGGAGTGAGATTCCAAGAGAGATGCGATATGAAAGAGACAGAGCCCGGCCTGCCAGCAGCTGATGAATGGGTATGCTTGGGGGCTGGAGATGGCATGTTCCCAATTAGGAGGGTGAGACGCATCACCTGGTTGGATGGGGGAGAGGTCAGCCAAAAAGAAGAAATTTAGTTAATGTGTTCAGCAAGAAGTGGTCCTTCCTGGGTTGTTAGGTTTGGACGTAGCTCTCTTTAAGCCCCAGATGATGGGGGTAAAAAGATAAGGAAGAGAAGTCCACTTATCTAATTATGTCCCAGTACTTGTGCCAAAACTTATGTCAAACAGTGCTTGTTGAGTGAATGAATAAATGGTCGTCATGCAAGCCAGAGAGAGATTTAAGTCAGATATCAGGAGGAACTCACTACCAATGAGCAAAGAGAAATATGAACCAGAAAGACCAAGAATGGGTGCTGGGATTTTGTTCCCAGGCATTCCTTGAAAGAAAGGGAGACATGTTTTCTTTTTCCTGGAGCCTATTATCTGTGTATCATGCAGAATTTTGGAGAAAATGAGAGAGGACCAGCTCTGCTCAAGGTCATGTGGCAGCCTAGGGAGGTGAGAAGTTGACAGGTCAGAGATGGTGAAGGACCCACTGACTGCAGCACCAGAGAGCATGAGATGGAGCTGAGCAGTGCGGTGCAGTTACTGCTTTGTAGGCTCATATGTCAAAGGGGACACAAAGGACTGTAGCCCCTTCATCCTCCAGATGGAGAAAGTGAGGCTGAAGTGGGAGGTGACTCACCCAATGTCACACAAGGAATTTATCCCAGAACGTTGCTGTTCAAATTGTGATCCTCCAGGCCAGCAGCACCCCATCACCTGGAGACCTTGTTAGAAATGCAGAATCTTGGGCTGCACACCGGAACTGCTGAATCTGAATTTGCATTTTATCAAGATCCCCACTTGATTTCTATGCACACCAAAGTTGGAGAAGCACAGCAGCTAGATCATGTGCCTAGTGCTCAGGGGGCAACATGGTGTTTTCAGGAGAGAGTTAATGTGGTGAATTCCAAGTTCTGGCCCTGACTCTCCATTAACATGTTGGGTGACTTGGGGCACATCACTTAGCCTCTCTGGGCCTTAGTTTACTCATTTTTAATATGAAACAATTAAGCAAAATCAGTGATTCTTAAGTTTTAGCAATCATCAGAATCACCTGGAAGAAAGGCAGATTCCTGGAGGCTGCCTCTGGAGTTTCTGTGTAAGGCCTGAGAACTTGCATTTATAGTAGGTTCCCAGATGATGCTGATACTGATGGTCTGGGCACCACACTTTGAGAACAGCATGACCAGATGACTTTAAGGTGCCTTCTGATTTGGATATTTGATGGCAAATTCATTCCCAGTTTAGTTTTTGTTTTTTAGTTTTCTTGTGGCTCGTACAGGGATCCGAACCCTTGACCTTGGTGTTATAACACTGATCTCTAACCAACTGAGCTAACCAGCCAGCCTCATTCCCAGTTTAGTACTTGTCCTTCTACCTAGTGTCTCCCATTGGTAAGAAGAATCTCTCAGCTCCCTGGTGCAAGCCCGTTCTAAGTGGCATTGGCTTGTCCCTGTCATTTCTGACTTCCCCTTCTGCTTCAGGCAGTTAATGCCATCTTTCCAGCACACCAAGAATTGATGAGCAAAGTCTTATAAAATATATGAAAGGCAATATAGGCAAAATATTATCAACAAGATTTAAGAAGAGACCTATGAAACACAGCAATAAAACGTGGAAATAACTATCCATTTCCTACCAACAAAACATCTCATTTCCGAGTCCATAAAGGCCCCCCCCCTCCAGATCCCCAGATCCATCTGTTTTGGAAGCATGTGTAATTATTAGCACCATAAAGTCAGTTTCCATACCTAATGTAATTATCAGGAGCCAAAATAATGTCAGGTAAAGGAGGGGGAGAGAGGAGGAGGTTAGCTCACTGCAAACTGAGACTATTTCTTTAAAGAGAGAAAAGTAGTCACATGAGAAGATAACGATTCTTTATGGTGATATTATACTTCCTATGGAGGCTTTGGGGACAGCTTTGCAAATAAGACTGAGCTGGCTCATCTCAAAGTAAAGAGCAGTTTCCTGCCATGTACAGTAGATTTAGGCCGTATTGGGAACGAGAAATTAAGAGCCCCATGCTCCCTCTGTGACCAACCTTCAGATTCTCTGGAGGCCCCGAGAGTATGGCCTTCTGTTAGAGGCACTGCCGAAGTTAGTTCATCCCTTTCCTTCTTTTTGGAGGGAAAGAAAAAGTTAACAACACTACTCTGAGACATTAGCCAGCTGGGGATTCCTGGTTCGGAATGAATTAAGGACTGTTGTCTGTGCGTCCTGCCACAGTGGCTTGGGGGAGCTATCGAGTCACCTGTTGAATGAATGCATGAGTATGTAGGTGAAGAGACAGATGAATGAAGAAGGTACATGTAATGACAGGAATTGTTACTAAAGGTGGAGGAGATCATACTCCTCTTCACATGGCTTACTTGTGACAGCTTTGGGGGTGGAGGGGGCACAGAATAATGACCAATGAGGCATTATGGAGAGGCTGATTTTGATTTACTTTATAATAAGCAAAATGGCATTCTGACCACGAGAGCCGTCCTCATGGAATGGCTCTCTTTGCATGGCGGTGAGTTCTCCATAACTAGAGACTTGGGCAGTCCTTCCCCATGAATCTTATCTAGAAGGTTGGTGTGTTAGGTGGGAAGGGGTGTGGGGGTTAATGAGGAAAGTATTTATTGAGCATCTACTATTTGAATGACTCATTGCTTATATAATCTCATTTAATCCACTCACCAAACTGATGATGTAGGCGCTCTAATCCCTATTTTATAAATAAAGGAAGCAAACTCAGAGATTTATGGAACTAGTACATACCACCCAGCTAGTAAGAGCTGGAAGATCCAAATCTAGGCCTCCCACTCCAAATTTCCTCTGCCTTCCACAGTGACTTGAAAATACATCCTCAAATTCCTCAGTGCACTTACTAGAACTGAACATGATGGGCCTGGCCACTGAAAACCTGGGCTGCCGCCACTGCTGGATGGGATGCTTGTCTGTCTTCTGGATCCATCACTGAGAATTCAAAGCTTTCTTATGAGCGCCTTTTGTGGGGGCGACTGTTTTCAGTGCAGTTGTCTTTAGGTTCAAATTTGTTTGTTAAGCTGCCCTAGCATCTTCTCATCTGCAGATTTGCTTGTCTGCCAGAATCTAAAACCAACCCGATGGCTCAGGGACTTCATTCCATGATCTGGAAATCCATGTATGCTGTGGCTCCTTATTCCCCTCCCTGCCCTAGGGAGCAGGCTCCTCTCTCCAGCTCTCATACTGACCACATTCAGGGCTGATGGGATGAGGGTTTTAGCCCGGCAGGGGCAGTTGGCTGGGGACACAGACTGCCACGCTGTAGCTAATTTCCAGCGACGGGAGAATCCCAGTGGTGCTGGTGGGGCAGTCTGAAGAAGACTAGAAAGCTGGACTGACGTGCTTTCTGAAGCGTCACAGCAGCCTTTGGAGGCAGCTTTGTGTGAGCGTGTTTCACTCTTGTCTCTGTCTCTTGTTCTCATGCCAGTCTCCTCTGGATGCCCACCAGATTCTTTTCCTGCCTGCGTGACTCCATGCCGCATCTCTTGTCTCTTCTTGGAACTGCATAGGAGGGGCTCCTTTCTTGTGTGCTGGGGGAGCAGGTAGTGGGGAGGGAGAAGGGATGGGAGATAACTCGGCTGCTGGTACCAGGCCACTATTTTTCCTTTCGGAAGTCTACCCCCTTCCTTTTGTCTCTGCTTGCCTCTGCCTCCAGTTCCTTCCAATCCAGCTTAATATCATGCCGGGGCAGGCCCCAGCTAGAGAAGGCACCAGCCAGGCCTCAGGGAGGGCATCTGCTTCTGCTGATAAATACCCCTGTCTTTCCTTTCCCTTCGGCAGGGCAGAGATGCCCTCCTCCACGAGCCATGGAATTAAAGCAGGGAACTGGGCTTTGGCAACTGGCCTTCTCACTGGCATGAAGCCTGCTCTGTCTCCACGGATTTCTTTCTCAGACAGTTGCTGTTGCTTATTTAAAAATGATTCCTTCTTGCAAAGCAAAACAGGGTTTTGTGTACAGTCCACCCCCCAGATGAGATGGAAAGTTGGAACTCCAGGGGTCCAGAACACAGTCAATAGGAAAGAAGGCCTCTGGGGTCTGAGAATTGATCTCCCTCCAGATTGGGGGTAGGTTTCTGAGCAGAGAGCTAAGCTGACCCTTCCTGCCCCAGACCTGTGGTTTGCCTNGTTCTTTCTGAGGGCTGCCAGGGAAGGATCTGTTCCAGCCTCTCTCTTTGCTTGTAGGTGTCCGTCTTCTCCCTGTACCCCTTCACCTTGTCTTTCCTCCGTGTGTCTCTGTGTCCAGATTTCACCTTTTTATAATGACACCAGTTGTAATAGTCTGCTTGGGCTGCCATAACAAAATACCACAGACTACGTGGCTTAAACAACAGAAATTTATTTTCCCACAGTTTTGGAGGCTGGAAAATCCAAGATCAAGGTTTTGGCATGGTTCAATTTCTGATGATGACTCTTTTCCTGGCTTGCGGATGGTGCCTTCTGGCTGTGTCCTCGCTGGGCGGCGGGAGAGAGTTCTCGTGTCTCTCGCTCTATTGTAAGGGCCCTGGCCTTATGACCTCATTTAACCTTTATCACTTCCTCACAGGCCCTGTCTCCAAAAACAGTCACATTGGGGGTTAGACCTTCAATATATGAGTTTGGGGGGGCACACAATTTTGTCCATGGCACCAGTCATATTGGATTATGGCCCATTCTAATGACCTCATTTTTACTTGATTACCTCTGTAAAGCTCTGTCTCCAAGTAAGATCACATTCTGAGGTATTAGGGATTAGGACTTCAACATGTGAATTTCGAGGACACAATTCAACCACTAACAGTCAGGCTCCTCCTGGCTCACTCTGCCACCCTGGAATCCATGACAAAAGACACTGGTGGCTCAAGTGTGTTCTCCTTCCTTGACACTGTCTGCTTGGTTTTCTGGGGGCAAAGGATGGGCAGAGCCCGTTCAGGAGCTCCCTATGCTGAGGCTGGACGCACAGGGCACCCTGGGCTCTGTCAGTGGCCCCCACCTCATGGACAGCCAGCTTCACTTGCAGCTGCCATTCCTGTCGTGTCGCTGGGGCCACCACAGCCCTGGCTGACGTCTCTCGCTCACAAGAGGTACAGGATCCCAGCATTCAGGTGGTCATTTCAGGTCTCCTTTGAGATAGCTGGGCAGAGCCAGCCAGAGAGAAAGAAGGTGCACATTTTAGGAGGAGCTACGGATGGGGTGTGTGGGGAGGGTAGAGGACTGGGAGAAAGACAAGGAGACATCAGTGGGAATTAGGCAGATTCTCTTTCATTCCAAAGTCGCTGTCACAGCCATGGAGAAAACCTTTTACCTACACTTTCCCCTCATAATAGGATTATTCCAAAAGCATTTCAAACACGAAAAGTGCTGTTTTCTTCTAAATCTTTATTTAAAGTACACAAAGATCAGAATTTTCTTTTCCAGATTAAGTGGCCCTTATATCTTTGTCATTCTCCCATTATTTCCTCCTGGAGATAGAGAACGCAACCTCTGCTGTCCTTAGGAGGCCCTCACGCCATCCTGGGACTCTGAATCACGCAACTGGGGAGTGGGGCCAGGGTGCTGCAACTCCTTTTCTTTGCTTCTTTGAGCTTTGAGCTGACCACACACTGCTGTCTCAGGTCCTGCTCCTGGTGAGTCACGGGCCTCCCAGGGTTCCTAGCCAGCTGCCTCCTGTGCAAGGGGAGCACAGGGTTGTGAGTTATAAGAGCTCACTTTACTTGCTGTGCAATCTACATGGATGGGGCAGAAAGGCGAAGCCCATGGGGGAAGTGGGTTTCATGTGGCACCTCTCCCTCTGGTGACATTGCCCCTGCCAACATCTATGGAGAAGAATAGCCACATCCCATCTTCCATGTCTCTGTCTTAAAAACTACACTTGGAGATATGGAAGAGTCTTTGGAAAATACAGAACTCATCTCCCTGCTGGGTGCACGGATGTCGGCTAGGCCCTGCTTTCACACCTGCAGGGGCAGGACCACTCTCTCTCTTCCTCCTAGGTGGCTTGTCCCATGGCTGGGCAGCTCAGGGTGTTAGAACATCATTTCCAAAGTTGAGTAGGATCTTTCCTGTATTAGCCAGGGTTCTCTAGAACCTGGGGGGAGGGGAGGTTTCTGAGCAGAGAGCTAAGCTGACCCTTCCTGCCCCAGACCTGTGGTTTGCCTGTCTAGCCTAGTGTGTTAGTTTGCTAGAGCTTCTATAACAAAGTGCCACAGGCTGGGAGGTTCAAACAGTAGGGACGTGTTGTCTCACAGTTCTGGAGGCCAGAAGTCTGAAGACAAGGTATTAGCAGGGTTGTTCCTTCTGAGGGCTGCCAGGGAAGGGTCTGTTCCAGCCTCTCTCTTTGCTTGTAGGTGTTGTTTCTCTAGAGAAACAAAACCAATAAGTTGTCTCACAGTTCTGGAGGCCAGAAGTCTGAAGACAAGGTATCAGCAGGGTTGTTCTTTCTGAGGGCTGCCAGGGAAGGATCTGTTCCAGCCTCTCTCTTTGCTTGTAGGTGTTGTTTCTCTAGAGAAACAAAACCAATAAGATGTATGTGTGTGCATGCATGCAGGTGGGCATGTATGTGTGTAACATGTACATTTATTACAAGGAATTGGTTCACATGATAATGGAACCTGGCAAGTCCCAAGTATGCAGAGTGAATGGCAAGCTGGAGACCCAGGAGAGCTGAGGGTGTAAGTTTCTCTTTTTCTTTTTTAAACTTTTTTGGTGGCTGGCAGGTAATGGAATCTGAACCCCTGACTTTGGTCTTATCAGCACCACACTCTAACCAAGTAAGGTAACTAACCAGCCTGGGTATTAAGTTCCAGTCTGAGTCTGAAGGCCTGAGAACCAGCAGAGCTGATGCTGTAAGTTCCAGTCCAAAGGCTGACAGGCCTGAGACGTGGGAAGGACCCATATTTTCTGTTTGAATCCAAAGGCAGGAAAAAGCTGATGTCCCAGGTCAAAGGCAGTCTTGCAGGAGGTGTCCCAGGTCAAAGGCAGTCTTGCAGGAGGAGTTCATTTTTACTGGGGGAAGGCCAGCCTCTTTGTTCTATTCAGGCCTTCAACCAATCGGATGAGGCCCAGCAACAGGAGGGCCACTGCTCTACTCAGTCTACCAATCCAAGCGTCAGTCTCGCTAAAAACACTGTCACAGGAACATTCAGGATATTTGGGTTTGACCAGATATTTTGGCACCCTGTGGCCCAGTCAAGTTGACATGCAACATTAACGACCACAATTCCTTTCCACTATTCCCCGATTAGCCTGATCCTCCTTGTTGGGTCTTATAGGGGAGGGGGTAGCCCCTCACTCCGTGAGGCCCAGAGTGTTCCACCCAGGCGACCGCTCCTTGGATTCCAACTAGGAGATGCCTGCCATTCCCGTGAGGTGGCCTCTCCCCTGGGCTCAGCTGGGCCAGTGGGGCTATCTGCTCTGCCCGCCTCCCCCAGCACATCCAGGTGTGGTGCTTGGCTGGACATGTCAGGGCTGCCCTGGCCAGGGAGGGTGTGGCTGGTTGGCCTGTGCTTGAACACATTCTAGAGAAAGCGACTGGCTCTGAGGATAATGATGCCCCCTCCCTATCCCTTTCTGCCTGGGAAATCATGGAAAGCAGTGGCTAGGGCCAGTAGGAACCTATCCTGCCACTGATCTTTGAAAAGGGATGTAAAAAAGCTCATTTCCTTTTCTGTTTCCCACCCCTAGTAAGGGCCTAGGGGGAAAGGGACTGCCTATTTAGTTGCCAAAGGCCCTGCATGCACCATATCCTTTAAGCTGCACGAACACTCAGTAGAGGCAAGTCTCCTCTCGGTTTAACCGCAAGGGCACTGATGCATGGAGACGTCACAGGCTCAGAGTCATATAGCTGCCAGCTGCAGCAGCTAGGATTTGAATCTAGTATTGGTGTACTATATCTTGGGATGTGTTATGGGCCCGTGCAGGCTCTGTAAACCATATTGCCTAATGGTAGGGGCAATGAGCAGGCTTAACATAATTCTAACAATAACAATGTAGCTCTGCCCAAGAGCCCAGGGAGCTTAGCTAGTTGCAGGCATAGGAAGTCACTGCAGGCATGACACTGTGGTGTCATTTTCAGTAGACACCAAATGAGGAGGCTGGAGAAGATGACCACTAAGGACCCCCTTTTCCAGCTCTGGGATCCTGGAGATGAAAGCCTTTCAGCCAACATAGGAGGATCCCCAGTGCAGGTAGCCTTGAGGCTCCTTCATTTTTGCAGCACTGAGGAAAGGGAGAAGCAGAGGTATGAGACGCCAGCCGCCCCAGAGTGCCTCATGGTGTCTGCAGCCCCTTTCCCTGTGCTGAGAGCAGGACCTTGCTTAGGGAAGGGATGTAGATGGGAGCCTTTGCAAAGGGCACAGCAGACGTGGAGCCCAGCTTCTTGTTTGTTTGGGACATTGCCAGCCCGTGTTCTGCAGAGACTCCAAAGAGGAGAGCAAACAAAGGGATTTTCAGATGGTCTCTGCATGTTTTCTCCTTTGTTTTCTCTTGGAGGGAGAGGCAGCTGCTATGGGTCCTCTAAATGTTGGCCTGGAGGAGCCAGGCACAAGAAGACGGACGGGGATGGCTTATGTGAGATGAGGAGACAGAAGCCGTGTTAAGCTGAGGTGGGGAGCAGTTGATCTGCGCCCTGCTCAGAGAAGCTCTGGCTTCTCTGGAGAGAGTGTGAGCTGACCTTTCCGGATCCCCTCGCTTCTCGTACATTGCACTCTTTAACAGGAACTGTCATCAATTTGGAGAGTCTTGGGGCTGGAAGGGCTTGAAGTTATCACCCTGACACTCCTTGAATACCTGCAGAGATGGGGAGGTCACTCTCCTCCCAGGGTGTCCATTTCATCTCTGCACAGCTCCTTCCTAGGCAACCAGCCCCTAGTAACTTCCATTCATCCTTCCAGGATCTCTTGAGTCCTAGAGTTTTCTCTTTCTGGCTCCCTGGCACTTCTGTCCACTCAGCTTGTCCCTTGACCTCACATGTGCACTTTACTTGGAGCACCACTGCACTCCTGTGGGAATGTGACCCAGCCTCTGAAATTATGTCCTGAAATCATCATTTCATTCCTCAGCTGGACTGTGAGCTGCTTTCAGCAGGGACCAGACTGTCTCTATCTTTAATATCCCACCTATCCACTACCAGCGGGCTGAGCATATGGCAAATGCTGAATCACTGCATGGTGGAGAGAAGGAAGGAAGAAAGGAAGGGAAAGAGAAAGGAAGGGAGAGAGAAAAGAAAGATTTGGCCTCCTCTTTTTCATGTCTACTAGACAATGGATCCCCTGTGACAATCAGTCGTTCCTGTCTGAGAGGTCCCCTGGCATGCAGAACGGCTCTGGCCTTTGGCCTCCATGCCTCGGTTGTAGTCCCAGCCTCTGTATCTCCTAGTCAAGCAACCTCAGACAAGCTACTTCTCTGAGCCCCAGCGTCCACTCTGTAAAAAGAGAATAATGAGCACTTACCCTATATAGGGTAGTTGTTAGGATCAAATCAGACCACTGAGGGCCACTGCAAAATGGGTTTCCTTAGGGATGAGGAGCAATAGTCAGGTTTAGCAGAGGAGGAACCATGATTCTAACAGTAACAATGCTGTCATTATTGGAATTATTGGATTAATTTCTTCTGTGTGCCAACCACTGAGTAGTTTCTTTATAGCCATCTGATTATATAGCATGTAAGATGAGCAGTTTACAGATGAGGAAACAGAAGTTCAGAAACGTTAAGTGACTCGAAAAACTAGAACTTGAACCCAGATCCCCAGTGGGCTCCAAGTCCAAGTACTCTTTCCACTGCATCAAGCTGCTTCCTGTTAAAGGCAAGTCAGGGCCGATATGGGGGCTGGAAAGTGGGGGTGTGGGGATGAGGTGGTGGGTGCTCAACTCAGACACTCCAGAAGAGATTCTAAATTCCATGACTTTAAAGTTTTCCCATTTAACAGGGCAAAGCAAATACTCAAGGCTCATTCTTTTCCAGGACTGGTTTAAAAAATTTTTCCCTTGTCCTGAAAGTCTCATTTGCAGTTGCATTCGGGTCTCCTAGCCAGGCACTCCTTCTTTTCCAAGAAACCAGGGATGTGGATTTCCAGGAGCGCTCAGTGGGAGAGGATGTGTGTGGGGGAATCTCGAAATCAGGCAGAACAATGCAAGGAAGACGTAGCTTTGAGGCTGTGACCAACTGATCCTTTGGCAAACTTTATTGAGCATTTACATGTGCCAGGAGCTGTGCTAAACCCCACGGGGTTGGAGAAACCACAGGCATTGATCTCCAGGAGCTTACAGATTGGTGAGGAAGACAGGATTCGAGGCAGATGGAAGCTCCTTATGCTTATAGCTGGGCAGAGGAGGGGAGGGGAGGGTGGTGGGAGGGAGGGGAGAGAGGACGAAGGCTTCACCCAGGGGATGGTGGAGCGGGGGGTGGTGGTGGCACACCTGTGTCTCTGTCTGGAATTCTATACCCCAACAGCCCCCTCAGGCCTGGTTCTCAGTTTAAGTCAAATAACTTTGGTCCCCAGTTGCCTCCTGCCTGCCATGTTCCAACTCAATCATTCTTTGAAATTTGGAGCTGTAGCTAAAACGCCTTTGCCCTGTAACAGGATTTTCACAGTCTCCCCAGCAGCGGCTAACGTTGCTCATCACCTGCTGTTGTAATCTGCACCGCTAAGCCCGCGGCTCAAGGCAGAAAGCTTAGCTCGCCTTGCTGACTCCAGCTCGCTCTTCCTGGCATTGGAGGCATATTTCAGGAAGGGGAGCTAATTGTTCCAACTCAATCATTCTTTGAAATTTGGAGCTGTAGCTAAAATGCCTTTGCCCTGTAACAGGATTTTCACAGTCTCCCCAGCAGCGGCTAACGTTGCTCATCAC
>NW_007730340.1:164734-166573 GCF_000696425.1 Galeopterus variegatus
TTCCTTCCAGGGGGGGCGCTGAAAACTAAGATCCCCTAGACCTAATGGGCAACAGGAATTGGGCCTGGGGGTCTGTGAGTAAGACCACTCTTTGTCTCTTCTCCTGAGAGGGTTAGCAAGAGAGCCGAGTGGCTGATTTTCCTGAAGACAGTCTTCATGGGCTGGCCAGGCCTCTGTCTACATTGGGAGAGTTGGCTTTGTTAGAGGAAACACGCAAGTGGGTTGTGAACAAGAGTGAGTGTGTGTGTGTGCATTTACCCATTGTGTCTGATTAAACACCTAGTATCTTTTCTAAAATCTTAACGATCACTGGTATGTTTTGCCTTCTGCCTCCATCTCGACATCTTATGCTTTGGAGAGCCAGAGTACCTAGCAAGAGTGTCAGACAAACAATAGCAGTTCATTTAATGCTTGTTGAACGAATGAGTACTAGTGCTTGAGCCCAGCTTTGTTCCAGGCACTATGCTATGTGCTTGAACACATGGGAAAAATGAGAATCTGATCACATAGGTAATAAGTGGAAAAGTGAACTAGAAACGGGGAAATGTTGTGCGCTCCTTGGAGGTAGGGGCTGTGCATCCATACAAACATTCATTCATGCAAAAAAAATATTTACTGAGCCTAACCTGTGCCAAGTGTTCTTTATAGATGCTGGAAAGATAGCAGTGAATTGTGTAGACAAACATTCCTGTCCCGGTTCTAGTGGAATGCACTAGACCAAAACTGGACAATGTACAGATTTTGGCTTAACCTAGGAAATAACTTTCTGACAACTAGAACTGTTCAGATTCACATGTGGCCATGTGAGACAATAAGCTCCTTGTCACTAGGAAAGTTTGAGCAGAGGCGACTTGGCCTATGCTGGGGTTGCAGGAGAGGGGTGCAACAGATCCTACAGATGCCCAGTCCATATCCCCTTTCCTTATTTCTTTAGGGCACACTGGCCAGCTTTAAGTGCCAGCACTTGCATTTCTTTGCCTGAGAGCTTTCTTTGCCCCTAGAGTCTATTTTGTTGCCCACCCAGCAAGCTGGAATGCCCCCTGGGATCTGCCCTTAACCAATGTCTGAATGGAGCTGATCTCACCTCCAGAATGAATGACTTACATTTGAATCCTGGCATCTATATCTGCTTCTGGGATAACTCAGAGAAAGACAATGGGATCTCTGCCTTGTATAGGAGTTGGGACCTCTAAGGATTCCCTTCCTTCATTTCTGAAACTTGAAAAACTGCCTGACTCTGAGTGAACTTCAGAAATGGCATCAGATTCAATCTAGGACTTTGTAGCTAAACTGGGGATTGGGCACAGGACCTTTCCCACTCATGCGAGCCAGCAGAGGATGCCAAACCTATCTCCCTGCCAGGTCAGGAGGTGCCCCGAAAGCAGGCAGGTGTAAGCTCCTTGTGGGGTGAGCCCCCTGTCTTCTGTGTCCCGTCAGAGCAGAGTACTAGATTTTGGGCTTAGAATTCCCCACCAAAGCTTGTTGCTGTGGCTGTGCCTGATCCTTGTACCACATCAGCCTATGCCAAGTCTAGCCAGGGCTTGTTCCCAAATCCATTCCTCCCAAGGTCCCTCTGTTCATAGCTGATGAGCCAAGGGCTGACGGAAGCCTAGTCTGAAAGGCTTTTCAATGACACCTGTCTAGAGAAAGTTCGGGGCACAAAGTGGGGAGTGGGAGTGGGACACAAAGTGTTCAGGAGGTGTGGACTAGCTGCTGGGAAAATGGTCATCAGATAAGCTTCAGCAATCAGCCTCTGCAGAGATTGCTTCAGCAGCACAGAGTCCTTTTCCCAAAGCTGTGTCCCTTCTGGGGTGGCCCATGTCCTCTGACACATTGATG
>NW_007730340.1:167130-198088 GCF_000696425.1 Galeopterus variegatus
GAGTCCTTTTCCCAAAGCTGTGTCCCTTCTGGGGTGGCCCATGTCCTCTGACACATTGATGCAGAAATAGAAAGGCCGGCTATCTTGGCCAGATTTGGATTAGCTCCAAATGGCCCTTCTAGTCTCTAGAGTTCCTTGTGGGGTTGGCCAAGGCCTTCATTGGGCTACACAAAAGCTGGATTCCTTCCTCGGGCCATGCTTACCTCCTACCCTTGTTTACCACTGGCACGGATCCTGTGACACTCCTTAATAAACACCCTCTTGGCAAAATTCTATATCAGAGGCTGCTCCCAAGGACCCCAACCTGTGGCAGTGGGACATCATCCGCACCTATTCAGCTGAGCCACTTCCCAAATTGTCCAATGTACAGCAAGCTCTCCCTACCTTAAAGAGTAATTTGTGGGCCAGATCCGGCTCCTTGTCCACCAGTCTCGGGAAGAAATGTGTGTGGACCAGCTGGTGGAGCAGGGAACCTGCCTCCTCCATGCCACTCACCTTCCCACAATACACACATGTCACCAGATGTGCCATGTGCCAAAGCCCCAGCCACACAGCCAGACTACCTAGCCAGGGGCTCCCCCCAAAATAAAACAGGCATGAGCCCTCAAGCAGCATCTCTGGATCTGAGACGTGTTCTTTCAGCAGGGACTGCAACGAGAGCTCGCTTTATTAGATCCCATTATAAATGGATGATTTGCCATCTCCAAAGATAAATGGGAAACTTAATGCAGAGGTATCCTGTCTGGGGAAACTGGAGAGTTATGGATGTTAGCTTTGTGTCTTTATGAAAGCACTTTCTTATGGAAACTGAAATGACCAAGATTAGATTGAATTAGTATGTACTGGTATGAGCTTTTTCTCCCTCTATCCATCTTGATTTTTTTTTTTTTTTAAGGGAGAAGATTTGCCTCCTGCATGAGCATTTCATAAAAATGCAAATCCCAGGTTTGGGGTTGGTAATTAGCAGGGTTGCCTCCTGGTGCTAACTAGGCAGCTGCCCAGCTGGAACTATGTGTGGAGGTGGGGAAGGAGGCGCCCTCTGCTGGCTTCCCTCATAGGTGTGTCTGCTCGTTCCCACCTACTCCATTCCCACAAGTGCCAAGTGCTCCTTTCACCTGTCCTTACAGAATACAGATGGATTCGAGAGACCTGCTGTTCCAGCAGCTGGGCTCCTGGCTGCCCCAGCTGAAGATGGGGTCTCTCCATTTCACACAGACCCCACCCTTCATCCCGGTGTTCCCCAGCCTGAAGGTTAGACCTAGGTCCAGCTGGGCCTCCTTTCACCTGTCCTTACAGAATACAGATGGATTCGAGAGACCTGCTGTTCCAGCAGCTGAGCTCCTGGCTGCCCCAGCTGAAGATGGGGTCTCTCCATTCCACACAGACCCCACCCTTCATCCCGGTGTTCCCCAGCCTGAAGGTTAGACCTAGGTCCAGCTGGGCGGCAGGCTTTCTGGCAGCAAACAACTACCTCTGATGAGTGTTTGAGCACTTTTGGTACCCAGCATGGTGTTAGGCACTGGAGGCACAAAGATGAGGAGGCTGAGTCTCTTGCTGTTAAGAAGATCAATGTAACTGAGGGGAGAAAGGCAGGTATAGATAACTTTCCAGCCTGCATTGACTGGTAGAACTTCCTGTGATGATGGAAATGTTCTATATCATCCAGTGTAGGAGCCAGTAGCCTTCTATAGTCCCATGGAAGTAACTTGAGGATGGGGGTCTGGAGAGGGATTCCAGGGTTGGCCCTGGGATCACAGGCAAATTGCTTTTGTGATTTGAGCCTCAGTTTCATCTTCCGTAAAATGGGATTATCAAAACCTGATCTTCCTTTCTAGAATATTAGAACCAAAAGACCTACTATTCATCTGGCCCAACTTCCTCACCTGATGGGGAAGGGAGCAGAGGCCCTGACCTGTCTGGTCTCATGGCTGGGGAGGGAAGAATCAGGCCCCTAACTCCTCCTAGTCCCCAGCTTTTGGACCACAGCTGGCTACTGCTAAGGGTGCTGTGGGGAGCAAATTTAAAAAGAGAAAGGAAGATCTTTGAAGCGTCCAAACTATCTAGGTCCCTGAGCTGTCTGGCATCATGGTGGATAGTGAAACCACCCACAGGGGCCATGGCAGGCTCAGGACTAAGTGGTGAGGTCTGGCCACATTTAAAGCTTATGGGGCTAAGGGAGATGAGATCTTATTTGTGATATCACTCAAGACTTTAGGCCCAGCACACACCCTATAGTTAATGTCTGCCCCAAACACCAGCAAAATAAAGAATTCTAAGAGTTAGGTTGCAGAAGGAGGAGACAAAATGGCATATATGCCATGGGGTAAATGGGGACCCTATATTTTGGGAGCCCTGAGAACTTCAGAGCCTCTCAGACACTCTAGTGGGGTTGGGGGTTGACCTGTTGGGTGCCCAGGTTCCCTATTAGACAGTGGATAGGGTATCCCAGCATGCTTCTGGAGCTGCCTTTGGGCCAAGGAACTTTGCAGGGAGCGAGAGGGACAGCCCAAAATGGAAATAAAAGTGGAGGACTCCTCGCAATGGATTCGGCTCCCTGGGGGGGAGGAGGGGTGTCAGCACAGATACAGAGTTTGAATGAAGCATTGACAGCTGAGATGAGAGAGACCAGGAGCAGTTAGTCAGTCTCAGGTGGAGTCATTTGAAATTTAAAACACAGATTAAACGGCTTCATTTTTATGATGATAAGAACTGTGTCTATCCCAGGTCCCAGGGTGCTCCCGCTCAGAAGTGCTGTCCTCTGTTGCATGGAAGAACCCAAGCTACCAACCAGCACTGGACTAAGGCCTGGGGCTGCTCTGCCTACAGGCCACCATCTTGGTCCCCACCATGGCCCCTCAGGGCCTCAGGGGCTCTGCCCAAGGCCCACCAGCCCCAGGGCTACCTCCATTTCTGGCTCTGTTCAGTAAGACTGTCTGTGCTGGGGGAAGCTGCTTCTCCTGTAATGGAAGTATTTTTTATACCTCTTGCCCACTGGCTCTTTACTGTGGGTGTGGGGAAGGTGAGGTCTCACCTCAGATGAGATGTATTTCTTCCTCCTCACACTGGCTTCTAGGTTTCTTCCTGGCTGATGCAGGAGCAGAGCTGGAAGAACCTTAGGGATGATTTCAACCATCTCCCTCTCCAATGCCATTTGAGACAGACTGAGGTTCCAAGGCAGGAGGTCACTTGCCCGAGGTCACTTGCCCAAGTTCACACAGCTAGTCAGCAGCAAGGTTGGATCTGAAATTCAGTTTGCTGAGTCCTTTCAATAGATTTTTAATACATGCCTACTATTATACCGGGAAGGGGACAACAGGGAACAAGGAGACATGGGCTACATTCAAGGTGTTTGCCTTGGAGTAGAGGAGAGTGAGTACATAATCCCGGATTCTCGTTAAGTGTTATGAAGGGAAATGACGGAGATACGAGAGACAAAATCAGGGTGGGGGCTTACCCTCTAGGCTGGGTGGTCAGAAAAGGTTTATCTGAAGAAGGAGTATATTTACTTAGCTGTGCAGGATGGGTGGGGAGTCAGATAAAGTGTTGAGGAGAGTGTTCCACGCAGAGAGAACAGCCTGCCCAGAAGCCCTGAAAGCAGGAATGTTCGCTGTGCTCCAAAAAAACAACCCACCACCACCAAAGCCAGTGTTGTTTGGCAGGGTGAGCATGAGACAAAGTGGTGTGAGTAGGCCAGGGCAAGATCATGCAGCAGGCCTTCCCAAGTGAAGCCAAGAATTTGGAACTTACTCCTGTTTCCACTGTGCAATCTGAAGGTAATTGCTGTGTTTGGGTGGCACTCCGTAGGGAGAGGGCAAAGGCAGACCATGGCATCTGGAGAAGCAGGGGCTTAGCAGTGATGAGAAAAGGGCTTCTGAAGACACTGGTAGGACATGTGGAGGGGGTAAAACTGGACGCAGCCAAGGGCAGGGACACCCGGCTGGTGCAAGAGGCTATCAGGTGGTAACATGACCATGAGAAGGCATCTTGACCAGAAAGGATTAGGTACATCCAAGGACTGGGGACAAGAGGGATGGTCTGGCCAGCCAGATGGAAGAGGCCAGACTCAGGCCTTAGGCTGTGCCAAGCAAATCTGTGAATAAGCTGGGTACCTGTGATTTATGTCCCTGTATGTTACTGGTGTTGCCAGGAGTCCTGGCCAGTAACTCTAGATAGCAGGTGGCATGTGTGCAGTCCTGACACACCTCTTACCTGGGAGATGGGCTGCAGAAGATGTATATGGGCAAGGTGGCAGGGCCAAGTCCAAAGGTTGCTCCAGTGGATGTAGCAGCCAGCAGGGGAGGAGAATGAGCAGGTGTGGTGGGGTGGGGGAGGCTTCCTTTGGCTTAGTGGAGCAGGGTCTGCCATTTTTCCCTGGGGAGCTGTCTTCTCTGGTCCTGGCTGTGGAGGTCTGAAGCCATAGCATCAGCCTGCTTCCTCCTCCAGGTGAATATGGCTGGCACAGCTCTGGAGATGGACCCCCTTGATTGTGCCCCTTGGGTGACCATCAGACCTGGCTGGCATAACAACTTGGTTAATGCAGTGTCCTCTCACAGGGCAGCTGCCGTCACTGAATGAGGCAAGGCATGTAAAGCACTTTGACACTGTGGATGCTCCGTTTAGCCACTGTTAGACTTATATTTATTGGGTCAGGTCTCTTCCATTAACACTAGTTAGCCTCACTCCCTTGCCCTGGACTGAGCTCCTTGACCTTCTCCCATGACCCGATGTCCTCCATCTTTTAAGAGCATACCTCAGCCAAGTGGCTCCTGCTCCCAAATCTGTTTTCTCATTTGTCAATTGATGAGCTTGTTCTAAACCAGAGCTTCCTGATAGGTGTGCTGTGGCACACTGCTTGGCCACAAATAACTTACCTGTGTGTTGAGATGGTGAGTCCCTCAGCCCTTGAGATGCCTGGGGAGCAGAGAGGGGTCAGGACAGCCCGTAGCAGGGTCTCCTCCAACTGGGAGCAGCTTGTGCTGCTGGTTTTGGTGCACAGAACAAATATTACCATTTTCTCTGTATGCCCTCATGTGAAAAAACGGTTGAGAAGCCCTAGAAATCATTCTAGATCTCCACTGGGATAGTATTGCTAATAGTCCATGAGTCATCTCCTAGCTTTAAAGCTCACCTCTTCCAAGAAGTCTGCCCCCACAATGTCACTCAATGACGTTTCTTCACCATGGTCTTCTCAGCAGAAATGAAATGCAGTTGCCTGGAATTAATTAATTAATTTGTGCTTCTTAATATGTGGTCCATGGGTCATTTCCCATAACAACATGACAACAACAACTACTGCCATTTATTGAGTGTGTAGGCACCAGATACCTCGCTAAGTGCTTCGCCGTTCATTCTTACAATGGTGCTGTGGGATGTGTGTGCACTTTCGTACACGTGCACTATTGTGCACATACATGGGGGAAACCCGAGACTCAGGTGGTGTGAGACAATCGCCCAAATGTAAGTAGTGGGTCACTGAGTCAGGATTTGGACCTGAGTCTCTCTGGACTGACATGGCTCATACTCTTAACTGGTTACATAGTATGCCTTTTGTGTGTGTCCTCTCTCCCAGCTAGGTTGGAGATGTCCAAGAAAGAGACAGTGTTTTCTGCATCCTTTCTGTCTCCCCACAGTTCAGAATTATGCTTCATTTTAAGAGCTTACTGATTATTTTGGTGTAAATTGAAAGTGAGATATGGAATAGCCTTCCGTGGGTCACAGACAAAAGGTACAATTGATCTCTAGGTTTACCTGGGCACAGGTGAGTGTGTGAAATCTTACAGGTACTGTGGCACAGAAGAGCAAGCCCCAGGTAGCTTGACTGCTGATATTTCAGGGTAAGAGTGTTTCCCCCAGGGAAGTTCAGGGCTGGAGAGTTCATAGAGCCTGTCCCTAAAACCAGGTGCCCAGTCAATGGGAATTGGCCCTGAGGCCTCCCAGAGCTTCTCACAGCCGAGCGCAGGTCTCTCCGTTGGAGGGGGACCTAAGAATCAGTGATTGACATCTAGGATTAGTAGGTCCTGGTAGGATGGAGTGGGGTTCACAGAGCCAGGCAGTGCTCACTCTGGTGGTCTGGCCTCCAGTCTACAGCTCACCCAACAGTGCTCCAGGACTGCTCTCTCGACCCTTCTTCTCCCCCTTCTTCCTGGGGCTCCTTGTCCTCCTAGGTTGTAGGTTGGTCCTCACCTGGCCTTCCTACAGCTCGGGCTTCTAGTTAGGTCCTGTGAAGGATTTCCACATGGATTCTTGGTGTGTTGGCTATGAGTGGCCCTGGCAGCCCACATCCTGCTCTCCCTTCACCTGCACACTGAACCACACACATATGCACTATGTGGTTAAGGGACAGAGTCCTGAGCTGAATCTGCTTCAGCCATGACTAGCATGTAACTTTGGACAAGCTCACCAAAATTCACCCAGGAAATATTTACTGAGCACTTACTATGTGCCACATACTATTCTAGGTACTGGACATGTGGTGGTATGTAGACTAGGACAGGCAGGTACATGCTTGGGAAGGTGGTCAGGTAAGGCCAGTTTGAGTTGAAACCTGAATGATGATGAAGAGGTAATAAGGACGAAGAACATTCTATTGTTGAGAATGAGGGAAGTGCAAAGGCCCTGGGCACAAAGAAGGCTGTTGTGTTCAACAGGGTTAGAGCTTGCTGCCATATTGAGAGTGAATTGCAGGGCACTGAGAGTAGAAGCAGGGAGACTGGTGAGAAGGCTACTGCAACAGTCCAGGCCAGCGATGATGATGCCTGGGGTGGATTATATCAGCTCTCTGAATCTCACTTTCCTCATCTACAAAACGGAGATAACAAGAGTCCTTACCTTACAGGGTGGTCATGAAGATTAAATGAGTAAATACTTGACATGCAGTAAATGGCAACTATTAGAATTAACTAAAAAATTACTAATCGTAAGTGTGGGCCCAGCTGTGTAAGCTCTCACAGGAGAACTGAGCCTATGAGCTGAGACGTTCCCATTCAGCAGGTCTGGGGGTGCTTCCAGTGAATCAAGAATCAGATGCCAGCTGTGCCTCCTAGCTCAGCCATCCCCAGTTTTTAGTGAAGGGCATCTCTAGATGCTCAGTGAGGGATGAGGTAGTCACCATGCAGGGAGGGGCAGCAGATGGCCTTGAGAGGGAGGGTAGCACGTCTTCTATATTACAGAAGCAAGCAGGCCAAAGAATGAGAAACCCGGGCAACCCTGGGAGAAATCCTCACTTCATCTGGGAAGCCTTGTGAGTTGAGAAGGGGCATAAGAGAGGCTACAGTGAGCAGGGGGACAAGCCAGGGTGAGGAAGGCAAGGAGGCAGGTTCCTCTTATTTCTGACTTGTGATAACCCATGACAGGGATGTGGGGTGAATAGAGGAAAAGAGAAGGAAGGGTGAGGAGTGTCATCCTCCAGCTGTACATCACCTTTGAGATGAGCGAAGAGATGAAAGAAGGTGAAGCTACTGGGAGGGAATTGGCTGGACACTTGCAACCTTACGGCATGTTTCTGTTTCTGCTCAGATGAGCGGGGTCTTCTCTTCTGCAGAAATCCCGCTCTTCCAAGTGGTGTTGGGGGCAAGCCCCTGAGAGGCCAGGAGGGCTCTGATGACCTCTGACCCTCCACCCCCACCTGTTCCAGTTGTCTGAGGTGGTGGTAAAGGGACATTTTATGAGCTCTTCAGTCCTCAGGTCCCACGAGGCTTTTGCCTTGCTCCAGACCATCTCTGATACACACATATATCTTAAAAAGGAAAAGAAAGAGAGAGAAAAGCTATTTTATTTCATTGCCAAACTATCCACTTTAAATACCCTTTTTATTATAGTATCTGCATAGTAATACTAATAATAGATCTTGTTGGCAGCTCTAATGAGACTGGAGAATATAAGGTTTCCAATAAAGTTAATTGTTGCCTTTAATATTCTCATACATTTATACATGGTAAATCTTTAAAGGAGGAAAAACACTCCATTTCGTTCCTGTTAAGCAGTTGGTCCTAGACTGGATGGAGACCAACTACAGTAGTGACGTGGGCTGTGAGCCTCACTCTCAGTGAACTTAAATTGTGATTTCCAAACTTCTTGCTAGCGGTGAGAGCATGAGTTTTGACTCAAATGGATCTGAATTTCCATGCTGGGTTTGTCACTTCCTAACTTTGTGACTAGGGCAAATTGCTTAACCTCCCTCAGCCTCAGTTTCTAAGTCTGTAAGATGGGGATTCATGGTAAATATATATAAAGCTCAACATAGTGCTTGGCATATGTGTAGTATTTCACTCATGCAGCTATTATCATAATTTTAAGCTATTAAAGACAATTATTATTTTATCCACTTACTATGTGTATCATTAATTGTAAAATAAATCAGAGTATTTAGTCGTTGTCTCTGAACTTCAGAGCTGAGAGATCTTTCTGTTAATCAGTTTCTCAAGCTTACACAGTAGTAAGTGATAGACCACAGTTAGAATCCAGGACTCTTGATTTCCAGCAACACCTAAAAACCAGCAGCTATAGGCAGCCGGTGATCTCCATATACCCCCCCAGGTCTAGAGCAAACTTCTAACCAGACCTATGTCTACTGCCTGGGCCCTGGACCAATCTTGATTAAAATCGCTGTGAAGGGAGGGCTACTTCCCCCTATCTTGGGACAGACACACATGATTCCAATCCATCCTCTCCCAGTGGTCATAAATTTTCTTTGTTTTTACTTTTTCTTGAAAAAAATTTTGTGATTTTTTACAGTCACAGAACAAAGAACCATGTATGTTTCATCGTTTATAATATCACCGATTTCATGTATTTTTGACAGTTCCATCACATTTCTGACATTTACAACATTTTCCTCCCAGGGGAGTGTGTAGAAGGAGATGTTTACCCCCATTCCTCACCCCCACGATCCAGGAGAGGGAGAGAGAAACTTGAGATGCCCCAGGTTGCGGACAGGCCTATGTGACCTCCTGTTTCAACAAATGGATCACAAACAATGCAGCCCCCGCCTCCCCGACCTTCCCCACCCAGCCAGGCTTCTCCTCCACACATCAACGCCTCTCCCCCGCTGGCAAGTGGTAAGAAAATACTATGTGACAGAATGGTTGCCGTGGCAACCCTCATTTCCAGTTAAACAACCGGGCACTGATGAAAGGAGTCTCGTTTGGTTTGGTTAAAGGGTTTGTTGGGAAGGGTGTGGGGCTCTGTTGTTCCTTTCTGTCTTGTCTGCCCCTTTCTCCTTTGCAGGGACGAGGTTGAGGCACTGATGGGCCAGGCACTCGGGCCCTAGAGAGCAGGACGGCAGCTTCAGGCTGGAGCGGGGTGGCCAGGCTGCGGCTCAGGCCTGAGTGCCCAGGTTGCGTCCCCTGGCCCGGCAGCCGTGGTTTTTCCTCCCTGCCCCACCCGCCTCAGGTCCCCGGCTCCCCTCCCAGAGAAAGGACCTGTTGTGGGGGAGAAATGGGCTGGCGGAGGACCCCTTGTCCCAACAGGTGGTTGGGTAATTAAGTGAGCTTTATGCACACAACACTGTTTTGCCCGATGTAATTGCAGTTTCCATATAAATAATTCACGGGAAATTATTAGAGTGAGGACATCGCCCGCCTCCTCATAATTTGCTTAACCGAAATAGGCTCTTTCATCATCTGCGTTGATTTGCCTTAAGACCATGCACTGAGCATCCTTCATAGGCCTGCTCCTCCGAACAGGAGAATGCAGAATTTAATTAAGTTATGCAAATCGGGCGTCCTCTGCCTGGGGAAAGGCAGGGTGCTTGCCCACATGGCTGTGGGGTGGTGCGGGGAAACAGAGGGGGGCTATGGTGTGCCCCGGGCGGTGGGCAGCTGTTTGGGGAGGAGCAAAGAAGCACCCCCCAGGAAGGAGCAGCACCCCAGTGGAGAGTTGGGCAGCTGGACTCCATCCGTGGTTGGCGTAGAGCAGTCAGAGCTTCAACTCGAGGGTCTGCCTGCTAATACTGCTGTGGGCCTTTGGGTGAAGTACTTAACCCCTCTAAACCTCAGCTTTCTCCTCCGTAAAATGAGGATAGTGAAGACACCCACCTCCTAGGGAAGAGGTTAGAGATAAATGAGAGGATCTCATTACTGTGGTCCTGGCCATACGGCTTCATAAACACCTGTTATTACTGTTACTGTTATTACTATTATTATCATTGTTGTTTTGTTGTTGTTATTGAATATATTGGGGTCTCAGCTGTGACTTCCGTTGCTCTTGATGGAAATATCTGGCTGGGTCCATTCTGTCCTTCTGCCACAGTGAGGGTTAAATTTATGACTTCCTCCGTAAGATTATCCCATGCTTGTTGGAAGGAATTGTCAAGTTAGGGGAGAAAGCTGGCATTTTGGAGCCAGGCCTGTCCAGATTCAAATCCCAGTCCCTCCACTTACATACCATGTGGTCTTGGGCAAGTCACTTCACCTTCATGAGCCCTGGGACCTCTTGTATAAAAAAGGGGTAGTTTTTTCTTGCCTCTCTTGGGGCTTATAGGATTGGGAGAAATGTCTGTGAAGCACCAGGCACGTGCCTGCCACATAGTTGACAGTCCACAAAAGGCCATATGAATGTTCAAGGCTAGGAAGGGCCTGCCTTCGTTCCTCACTCTCTACCCTTTCTTGTCCTTAATGGTGGTCCTTCCTTCCTGTCCCTCAGGACGCTCGTTCTCTCATGCTTTCTGTTAGAGGATCAAAGGATCCAATAAACTCATCCACCCTCAGGTATAAGTGACTGATGAGCTTAAAAGCTCTGCTCCTCCTGAGAGGACTGTCATTTTCTCAAGGAGATAAAATACCTACTTTTTTCTCACACCAAAGTTTGGTGCTCTAACAGGGGCATTATATAAACCTGCCATACAGCAGAGAGGTGCTCCTAAAATCTCTACTGGAAAGAGACGGCTTCTTTACAAAGGAAGCCCTAGGTCCAGGAATCTGCCCCAGTGGCTGGTGCCTCTCATCCACTCTCTCTCTCTGTTGCTCAGATTCAAACTTTTTCACAGAGCCAGTTGCTTTATCCATCTAACAAATATTTAGTGAGCACCTACTATATGCCAGGCACTGTGCAAAGCATTGGGTTGACAGTGGTGAGCAAAGCAGACACTGTTCCTGTCCTTATTGAACTTAAAAGCTAGTGGCGGTGACAGCTGTGATACAAATGGTAGCATTTCTAAATATATAGTCATGCGTTCAACAAGGATTATAAAGGAAAAGAACGGGACAATAAGAGAATAGCGGGGAGGCTGACTTTAAATGGTGGGTGTGTAGGTGATGGAGTCGTCTCTGCAAGAGCAGGAAGTGTAGGAACGAACTGGGTGAAGAGTTAGAGGCAGGGCATTACTGGCAGAGGGCAGTGCATGTTCAAAGGCTCAGAAGCAGGCAGGACACAGGTGCCTTTGAGGAACTGGAAGAAGACAAGCAGCTGGAGTGACTAAGGCAGACATGAGGTATTTGGTGGAGTAGGCAAAAGTCAGGAGTCAGGGGGTCTTAGGGCAATAGGAAGATATCTTGAGCAGCGATGCAGATCCTGGAGTCCTGACCGAATTCACAGATACAGAGGAGGCCCTTCAATACCTTGTGTCCCTAAGAAGCCTTTGCCTCACTTTAGAGGAAGAAAGGAGCAGTCTTGCTGGCAAGAGGGACCAGAGAGAATTTTGGACTCACTGTCAGAAAAGCCAGCTTGGACTGTTGGCCACTCCAGAGCCACTCTCCACCCTCGTCTGCCCTGCTCTGGATCCCAGGAGCCTGATCCATTTGAAGTGCATCGATGGGCCCCCTTTCCCTCTGGCTTGGCTGATGAGGGTTAGGAGAAGAGTGAGGTTCAGATACTTATTTCCCCTGTGCCCACCCTGCTGGGCTGTGGGTTGTCTGCATTCCTCTTCAAAAGGGCACTGCACCCGTCTCATCTTCCTCGCCTACAGCTACTGAGTCTGGGTTCTGGTAACTGCTCCCTCCCAGCCCCCTTCAGCCTAGCGGTGGCAATGGCTCCCTGCTATTGCTAGCCCTGCAGTGCTGCACTGTCTCTTGCCACTTCCTTAACCCTGTCCACATCTTTGAAAAGAGTCCCCTCAATGAGTATGCTGGCTAATTTTATGTGTCAACTTGACTGGGCCACAGGGTGCCCAGACATTTGGTCAAACACTATTCTGGTGTGTCTGTGAGGGTATTTCTGGATGAGATTAATATTTGAATCAGTAGACTAGTAAAGCAGGTTACCCTTTCTAATGTGGGTGAACTTCATCTGATTAACAGAAAACCTGATTAGAACAGAAAACTGAGTAAGAGGGAACTTGCCCCGGACTGCCTGAGCTGGGACATTAGTCTCCTGTCCCTCAGACTGAAATCTAGACCACTGGCTCTCCTGGGTTTCCAACCTGCCAGCTGCAGATCTTGGGACTTCTCAGCCTTTGTAATCACATGAAGGTAGTGGGTAGGAGGTACAGGGGTGCACTCACTGTACTGGGGCTGGCCCAAGGCCCAAATGTCCTCTCATCTTCACTTCTCTCCCCCATCATTTCCAGGGCTTGACTGGGAAGTTAGGATCAGGGAAAGAGAAGAGACAAAATAATCTTCTCTACTGATCCTGTATCTCTTCATGAATCACTTTTCCTCTTATTTTTTAGGTTTTATTAAAATATAATTGACATATAATAAACTGAGCATATTTAAAGTTTTCCATTTGATGAGTTTTGACATAGATATGTTCAAGATAATGAACATATCCATCATTCTCGAAAGTTTCTTTGTGCCCCTTTGAAATCTCCCTCTCCTGCACCCTCCCCCACTCCCAATCCCTAGGCAACCACTGATCTGTTTTCTGTCACTATAGATTCATTTGCATATCCACAATTACATAAATGGAAGCATATAGTATTCACTCTTTTTGTCTGCCTTCTTTCACTCAGCATAATTATTGAGATCCATCTGTGTTGTAGTACATACCAATAGTTCATTCCTTTTTGTTTCTGATAGTATTTTTATTATATGAATATACCACAGTGTATTTATTCATTCCCCAATTGATGGACATTTGGGATATTTCCAATTTGTGGCTATTACCAATAATGCTGCTATGGACATTTGTATAGAATCTTGCTGTGGATATACACTTTCACTTCTCTTGGGTAAATACCTAAGAGAGGAATGATTGAATCATATAGTAGGTGGTTGTTTAAATTTTTGAGAAACTACCATGCTACTTTCCAAATTAGTTGTACCATTTTACATTCTCCTGGAAGTGTGTGAGAATTCTAATTGTTTCACATCCTGGAAGGATGCAACACTTGGAAGGTTGAGGTTCCTTAATTATAGCCATTGCAACAGGCGTACAGTAGTATCTCACTGTGGTTTTAATTTGTATTTCCCTAATGAAGAGTGATGTTGTGTATCTTCATTTGTTTCTTTGCTATCTGCATGTCTTCTTTGGTGAAGTCACATCTTTGGCCCATTTTTAAACTGGGTTATGTTCTTATTGATTTTTGAGAGTTATTTATATACTATAGGTACAAATCCTTCATCAAATGTATGGTTTGGAAATATTTTCTCTCAGTCAGTGAATTCTATTCTCATTCTCTTAACAGTATCTTTGAAGTTTTAAATTTTGATGAAGTCCAATTTACCAATTTGTTCTTTCATGCAGTTGTAGCTAGGAAGTCTTTGCTTACCCCAAAGTCAAAGATTTTCTCTTAAGCTTTCTTGTGAAAGTTTGAAAGTTTTAGGTTTCACATTTAAGTCTATGTCCCTTTTGAGTTAATTTTTGTGTATGGTATGTAGAATCGCTCATATTTTCGCATGTGGATTTTTGCATGACCAGTTGTTCTAATACAAATAGTTGAAAAGATTAAACTTCCTCTACTGAATTGCCTTTATAAACTTGTTAAAAATCAGTTACCTGTATATGTTTGGGATTATTTCTGGACTCTCTTTTGTTACGTCGATCTATTTATTTAGTCTTTACATTGATACCTCACTATTTTGATTACTGCAACTTTATAGTAACTCTTGAAAGCAGGTAATGCTAGTTCTCCAACTTTTCAAAGTTGTGTTGTCCATTTCAGGCCCTTCATATTTTCATAAAATTTTAGAATCACTTTGTCAGTTTCTATTAAAACACATGCTGGGATATTGATTGGGATTGCATTGAATCTATCAAAGAATTTGGTAAGAATTGACATTTTGCTAGTATCGAATCTTTCAACCCATAAAGACAGTATATATTTCCATTTATTTAGGTGTTTAAAAATTTCTCTCAGCAATATTTGAGGGTCTTTGATGTACATGTTTTTCATAACTTTTGCAGATTTTGTGCTAAATATTTCCCATTTTTGATGCTATTGTAAATGATATTGTTTTCTTGATTTCTATTTTTGATTATTAATTATTAAGTGCACAAAACAATTATGTTTTGTATGTTCATCTTGTATCTTTCAAACTTGATAAACTCACTTTTTACTTCTAGTAGCTTTTTGTAATTTCATTGAATTTTCTATATGCACAATCATGTCTGGGAATAAAGACTGTTTTTCTTCTTTTCCAATCTTGATTTATTTTTTCTGTTCTTATTACACCGGCTAGAACCTTCAGCACGATGTTGAACAGAAGAGGACATCCTTGTGGTGTTTTTGGTCTTGGTGATATGTGGGTATAGGATTAATCTTTTTTTACATGCCCCTTATCAGGTTGAGGAATTTCCCTTCTAATCCTACTTTGCTGTAAATTCTTCTTTTCCAATCTTGATTTATTTTTTCTGTTCTTATTACACCGGCTAGAACCTTCAGCACAATGTTGAACAGAAGAGGACATCCTTGTGGTGTTTTTGGTCTTGGTGATATGTGGGTATAGGATTAATCTTTTTTACACATGCCCCTTATCAGGTTGAGGAATTTCCCTTCTAATCCTACTTTGCTGTAAATTTTTGTCCTAAATAGGTGTTGAATTTTGTCAAATGCTTTGTCTGCATCTATTGATGTCATATGGCTTTAATTTTTAAAAAATTTGTTGCTATGGTAAATTACATTGATGCATTTTGAATGTTAAACCAACCTTGCATTCCTGAGTTGAATCCCATGTAGTCATAATTATTACCTTTTAAAAATATTGTTGGATTCAACTTGCTAAAATATCATTTAGATATTTTTCACCTATGATAGTGACTTGAAGCTTTCTTTTCTTGTAATATCTTTGTCTGATTTTGATATTTGCCTAACACTGGCCTTAAAGATTGAATTGGGAATTATTTCCTCTTTTTCAGTTATCTAGAAGAGTGTGTAAAATTGATATTGTTTTTCTTTAATATTTGGTAGAAGTCACCAATGAATCTATCTGGTCCTGAAATTTTATTTATCAGAAGATTTTAACTTCACATTTAATTTCTTTAATAGATATAAGTCTATTCAGGTTATCTATTTCTTTAGTGAGAGTTGGTAATTTGTATCTTTCAGTTTATCAATTTTATCTAAATTGCTAAATTTATTGGTATATTGTTGTTAATGATATGCTCTTGTTATTCTTCAGTATATGTGGAATCTGAATAATTGCAATGGCTTTCATTATTTATATTGGTAATTTGTGTCTTCTCTCTATTTTTACTGACCACCAGGTTAAAGACTTATCAATATTATTGATGTTCTCAAAGAAGCAAATTTTGGTTTTATTGATTTTCTCCATTGTTTTTCTATTTTATCGATTTCTGCTCTGATCTTTAATAGTAATTTTTCTTATACTGCTTACTTTGGCTTTAATTTACTCTTCATTTTCAAGTTTCTTAAGGGGGAAGCTGAGTTCTCTGATTAAATCCTTCTTTCTTTTCTTCTGTTCTAATGCAGGCATTAAGTGCTGTAGAGACATTTAGTTCCCTCTCCTCACAACAAGCACTACTTTTGTGGCTTTTCACAATTTTTATGAGGTTGTGTTTTATTTTTATTCAGTTCAAGGTACTTATTAATTTCCTTTTGGACTTCTATATGACCCACAGATTATTTAGAAGTGTGTTATTTAGTTTCCAAATATTTGGGGATTTTCCAGAGGTGTTTCTGTTATTAATTTTTAGTTTAATCCAGTTAAATTGAAAAGAACCATATTTTATATAACTTGTGCTCTTTTATATTTACTGAGATTTGTTTGTCACACAGAATATGTTCTATCTTATGAAATATTCTTTGTGTACTTGGAAAAATTTATTGGATTATTGTTGGATGGAGTGCTCTATAGTGTCAATTGTGTCAATTTGTTTGATAGCACTGTTCAGATCTATATCTTTTATGATTTTCTTCTGTCTACTTGTTCTACCAATTACTAAGAAAGGAGCATTTTAATCTTTAGGTTGGATGGAGTGCTCTATAGTGTCAATTGTGTCAATTTGTTTGATAGCACTGTTCAGATCTTCTATATCTTTTATGATTTTCTTCTGTCTACTTGTTCTATCAATTACTAAGAAAGGAGCATTTTAATCTTTAGCTATAATTATGAATTTGCTCGTTGCTTCTTTTAGTTCTGTTCAATTTTGCTTTATGTTATTTAAAACTTTGTTATTAGGTACATAAACATTTAGAATTATTATGGCTTCTTAATGAATTGACCACCTTTTCATTATTAAATAACATTTAAAAAAGCCTTGATAATGTTTTGCACTGAAATTTACTTTGTCTGATACAAAATAACCACTCCAGCTTTTTTACTTTCTTTTTCATAGCTTTATTAGGACATGCTACACAGCATAAATTCACCACTTTAAGTGTGCAATTCAATAGTATAGTTACAGAGTTGTGCAGTCATCACTATAATCTAATTTTGCACTATTTTTATTATCCCCAAATGAATCCTCATACTCATTAGCACCCACCCCTATTCTTTTCTTTTTCCACCCTCAGCCTTGGGCAACCATTTTTACTTTGTATAGATTTGCCTATTTTGGACGTTTCATATAAATGGAATCATGCAATATGTGCTTTTTGTATTCTGGGGTTTAAAAATTATTGAGATAATTATATTCAGGTACATTTGTAAGACATAGTACAGAGAAAGCATGTACACCCTCTAGCCAGTTTTCCCCAATGATAGTATCTTGCAAAGCTATCACAACCAATATATGTATACTGACACCATCAAGCTACAGAACAGTTCCATCACCATGAGAATCCCTCGTATAGCCCTAGTATAGCCATATCCACTTGGTTCCATCTCTACCTCCTCCTTAACTTTGGTAAACACTAATCTATTCTCTACCTCTATAATTTTGTCATTTCAAGAAACTATATGAACAGAATCATGCAATATGTAAGCTTTTGAAATTAATTTTTTTTATTCACCATAATTCTCTGCAAATACATGAAGGTTGTTGCATGAAGAAATAGTTTCATTCCTTTTTAGTGCTGAGTAGTAGTTCATGGTATGAATGTGCCACAGTTTGTTTAAACATTTATCCATTGCAGGACATCTTGGGTATTTCTGTTTTTTGGCTATTATGAATAAGGTTGCTATAAACATCCATTCTGTATGAGCGCAAGTCTTTATTTCTCTGGGGTAAGTCTCAAGTATCCTGTTATAGCAACACAACATGGTCTAATACAGATGGTAGCTGTAAGTTAATTTTTCAAAAAATGGCTAAACAATTTTCTGGAGTGTCTTTACCATTTGACATACCCACCAGTAATGTATGAATGATCCAGTTTCTCTCCATCCTCACCAGTGTTTGGTGTTGTCACTATTTTTAAATTTTAGCCATTTTAATGAGTGTGTGGTAATATTTCACTATAGTTTTAATTTGCTTTTCCCTAAAAGCTAATGATGTTGAATATCTTTTCATGTGCTTATTTTTCATTTGTATATCCTCATTGGTGAAATTTCTTAAATTCCTTTCCATGTCTTTTGCCCATTTTCTAATTGGATATATACATATTATAATGTTGGGTTTTGAGGGTTCTTTTTATATTCTAGATATGGTCCTTTGTTGCATATGTGGTTTGCAAATATTTTCTCTCACTCTGTAGCTTGTCTTCTCACCCTTTTCACAAAGTATTTTACAGAGCAAAAAGTTTTAAATTTTTATGAAATCTAATTTAGCAATTTTTCCTTTTTCAATCTTGCTTTGGTATTAAGACGAAGAACTCTTTGCCTAGCCCTTGATTTTCTCTAATTTTTTTCTGAATGTTTTATTTAATTTTGTGATGCATTTGAATTACTGTTTGCATAAAGTGTGAGATTTAGGCTGACTGGGTTTTTTTGGTTTGGTTTTGTGAGTGTGTGTGTGAGTGTGTGCGTGTGTGCGTGTGTTGCCTATAGATGTCCAATTTCTTTGTCTCTTTTTATGGTTTTTGGTTTAAAGTCTATTTTATCCTCTATTCTGTTTCATTTATCTTTGTGTCTATCCCTGCCAATGCCACACAATCTTGTTATTGTAGCTATGTAAGTCTTGAAATAAAGTAGGCTGATTTCTTCCACTTTATTCTTCTATTTCAGCTATTTAGCTATTTTAGTGATTCTGGTTTATTTTTTCATATAAATTTTAGAGTAATCTTGTCTATATCAACAAAAAATATGGCTGGGATTTTGATGGAAATTCTGTTAAAACCATATATTAATTTATGGAGAATTAACATTTTTACACATCTTTGTTTAGGCTTCTAGTCCACAAACACTAATGTCTCTCCATTTATTTAGATCTTATTGATTTCTTTCAATAACATTGTGTAGTTTTTAGTATATAAGCACTGTACATGTTTGTTAGATTTGCACCTTTCTTTTTTATGAGTGGTTGTAAATGGTATTGTTTAAATTTTAACTTCCATGTGTTCATTGCTAGTATATAGAAATACAATCAATTTGTGTGTCTTTATCTTTCATCCTGTAATCTTGCTGAACTCTCTTATTAGTTTTAAAAGTTTTTCTAATAGGAAATCATGTCATCTACAAATAGAGACCATTTTATTTATTTATTTTCCCCAAATCATGTGCATTTTATTTCTCTTTCTTGCCTTATTACATTGGCTAGAATTTCCAGCACTATGTTGAATAAGAGTGGTGAGAATGAATAGTCTTTTCTTCCACCTAATTTTAGGGAAACAGCACTCAGTTGTACACAATTTAGCATAACATTATCAGGTTAGCTATAGGTTTTTGTGCTCTTTATCTAGTTGAGGAGGTTCTCTATCCCTATTTCTTTGAGCCTTTTCATTATAAGTGAATATCATATTTTTTCAGATGTTTTTTCTGAATTGACTGACATGAACATATGACTTTTCTTCTCTAGTCTATTAATATGGTGGATTACACTGATTAATTTCTGAATATTGAACTAGTCTAACATCCCTGGAATAAACCCCACTTGGTCTTGTTGTATGATTCTTTTTATACATTGCAGAATTCTATTTGCTAATGTTTTTAAAAAAAATGTTTGTGTCTATATTCTTAAGGAATGTTGGTCTGTAGTGTTTTTTTTTTTTTTTTTTTTTTTGTACTGTCATTGTCTGATTTGATGTCAGAATAATCTCACAAAACTAATTGGAAAGTGTTCTCTACTCTTCTATTTTCTGGATAAGTGTAAAATTGATGCTAATTCTTTTTTTACAAGTTTGGTAGAATTTTGCAGTGAAATAATATGGGCCTGTAGATCTCGTTTTTGGAAAACTTTCTATTACAAATTCAGTTTCCTTAATAGTTATGGAGCTATTCAAATGATCTATTTTATATTGGGTGAGTCATGGTATTTTGTGTTTTTCTAGGAATTGGTTCATTTTGTATAAGTTGTCAGATGTACATGTGTGGAGTTGTTTACAGTATTCCCTTATTATACTTTCAATGCCTGCAGCTTTTGAATAATATCCCCTATTTCATTCTTATTATTGGTAATTTATCTCTTCTCTTTTATTCCTTGTTAGTCTTTCCAGGGATTTGTTAATTATGTTGATCTTTACGAAAAACCAATTCTTTGTGTAATTATTCCGTTTTCAATTTTATTTATTTCTGCTCTTGTCTTTCCTATTTTCTTCTCTCTACTTTCTTTGAATTTAATCTCTGCCCCTTTTATAAGTTCATGAGGTGGAAGCTTTGATTATTAATTTGAGATTTTTTGTCTTTTCTAATATATGCATTCAGCAAATTTTTCCTATCAACACTGCTTTAGCTATGTCCCACAAATTTTTATATTTTATATTTTTATTTTAACTCTGTTCAATATACTTTTTATTTTTTTGAATATTAATGAAAACCTGCAGATTTCAGTATAACTGATTTGAATAAGGAATTTAACTATTGCTTTAGAAGACAAAACAATACTATTTGAAACCCATGGAGTTATCCTGACACTTAGAATTATTAATCAATATACTTTTAAAAGATTTCACTTGAGACTTCCTCTTTGATTCATGGATTATTTGAAAATGTGGTGTTTGTTTCCAAGTGTGTGGAGATTTTAATGTTTTATTTCTGTTATTGATTCCTAGTTTGATCCCATTGTGGTCAGAAAACACAGCATGATTTTAATTATTTTAAATTTGTGGAGGTTTCTTTTTATGGCCGTTTATATGGACTATTTGGGTATATGTTTTATGAACACATGAAAACAATGTATATTTTGCTGTTGATGGGTGAAGTGTTCTATAAATATCAATTAGATCCTGTTGTTTGATGGTGGTTTTGGGTTCTTCTATATTCTTGCTGTTTTCTATTGTTCTGTCAGTTGCTGAAAAGTGGAATGTCAAAGTTTTCAACTCTAATTGTGTTTTTTTCCTCTTCTCCTTTCAGCACTACCAGTTCGGCTTTATGTATTTTTTAGCTCTGTTATTTGCGTCATAACCTTTTAGGATCGATACATCTCTTCTTAGTGGATTAACTCTATTATTATTACATAATGCCCCTTTCTGTCTCTGGCAATTGTTTTTGCTCTGAAAGTTACATTATCTGATATTAATGTAGCAGCTCCTGCTTTCAATAGATTAATGTTGATGTATTTATCATTTTAATGTTTTTTCTTTTTACTTTTAACCTACTTATATTCTTATATTTAAAGGGAGCTTCTTAAAGACAACATAAAGTTAGGTCATAATTTTTAATTTACTCTTTTAAATGGGTATTTGTACCATTTACATTTAATGCAATTATTGATATGTCACAGCTTAAATGTGTTATTTAATTTTTATTTTCTGTTTGACCTCTTTGTTTTTTGTGTCTCTGTTTTCCTTTTCCTGCTTTCATTTGGGTTACTTGATCTTGTTTTAAGAATTCCACTTTTATTAATAGTATTTTTTGAGTGTATTTGTATAGCTTTTCTAGTGATTGCTCTAGGTATTATGTTATATACACATCACATACCACCATCTACTGATATCATCATTCTGCCACTTCCAGTGAAGTATAGACAACTTATCTCCTTTTACATCTCTTTACCTTCCCCCATGTATAAAATAATTGTCTTAAGTACTTTGTCTACATACATTTAGAACATCAGACAATGTTATAATTTTTGCTTCAACTGTCCAACATAACTTAGAACAGTCAAGAGAAGAAAAGCCTATTGAATTTACCCATATTTCTGCTTACTGTATTCCTCCTTCCTGATGTCCCAAGATCTATTCTTTTTACTATTTTCTTTCTGTTTATATATCTTTCTTTAGCCATTCTTTTAGTTTAGGTCTTCTGGAAACAAATTTTCTTAATTTTCTTTTTTTCTGAGAATATCTTTATTTCCTTTTCATGTCTGAAATACAGTTTTGCCAGATATGGGGTATATACTGCTGAGCACCAGGATTTTGGGTTGACAGTTCTTTTCTCTCAGCATTTGAAAAATATTGTGTCACTTCCTTTTGGCCTGCATGGTTTCTGATGAGAAATTTGCTATAATTTGAATTCTTTCTCTGCTACAAGTAAGGTGTCATTTTTTTCTGGCTGATTAAAAAAAAATTTCTTTGTCTTTAGTTTTCAGAAGTTTATGATGTGTCTTGGCATGAATTTCTTTGGGTTTATTGTGTTTGAGATTTGCTCAGCTTCTTGAATTTGTAGGTTTATGTCTCAACAAATTTGAAAAGTTTTCAGTCATTATTTCTTGTAGTGTTTTTCTGCCATACCCTCCTTCTTCTCTGCTTTTGAGACTGATAATACAAATATTAGATGTTTTGTTATAATTCCACAGATCTCTCAGGCTCTGTTTACTTTTTCTTCAGTCTGTATTTTTGAATAATTTTTATTATTCCATTTCATCTTTTTTATCTTATTAGCTGAAACTTTATTTTTTATTGGCTTCTTTGGGGTTTACTGTACCTATACCTCATCACAGTTTACTTTCAAGGGACATTATACCATTAGAAATGCAATATAAGAACCTAACTACAGTAGACTTCCATTCATCCCTTCCTACATTTTGTGCTATTGTTACATATTTTACCTATGTTATAAATCCTGTGCTACATTGCTATTATTTTGTTTAGTCAATTATTTTCTAAAGGTATTTAAACAATAAGGAAAAACCATACTTATACCCACATAGTTGTCATTTCCAGCGCTCTTCATTCCTTTGTGCAGATCCATATTTTCCTCTGGTATCATTCTTTTTTAACCTAAAGGATATCCTTTAATATATCTTGTTGTGTGGGTCTGCTAATGATGAATTATTTCAGCTTTTCTTTTTATTTCTAAAAAGTCTTCATATTGCCTTTGGTTTTAGAAGATAGTTTTGCTGGGTACAGAATTCTAGGCTGATCACTTTTTCTTTCAGTATCTTAATGACATTGCTCTGTAGTCTTCTCACTTGCTTTGTTTCCAATGAGAAATCTAATGTCACCCTAGTCTTTTCTCCTTTGTACATAATATATTTATATATATATTTTCACTAACTGCTGTTATATTTTTTCTTTTTATCACTGATTTTGAGCAGTTTGATTTTTTTCAGCAGTTTGTGACTTGCTGTAATTTTTTTGGTTTGGTGTTTATTGAGTTTCTGAGATCTGTCAATTTATAGTTTTCATCAGATACGGGAAATTATTGGCCACTATTCAATATGTTTTTCTGCCTCTCCTCTCTTTTAGACTTCTCTTACACATAGATTAGAATGTTTGAATTTGCCTCACAGCTCACTGATGCTCTGTTCACTTTTAAAGTTTTCTCTTCTCTGTGTGTTTCATTTTGGCTTGTTTCTATTGCTCTGTCTTCAAGTTCATCAATCTTTTCTCTTGAAATGTCTGATCTGCTATTAATTCTACCTTGTATATTTTTAATTATGCCTATTGGAGTTTTTATCTGTAGAACTTCAACTTGGATCTTTTTTTTATATCTTCTACATTTCTGTTTAATTTTTCAACATATAAGATACAGTCATAGTAACTGATTTAGTATCATTGTGTGCTAATTCTAACATCTATGCTAGTTATGAGTTGATTTTATTTGATTCTTTACCTGCCTAGTAAAGACATTTTTTACTGAATACCAGATTATGAATTTTTCTTGTTGGGTGTTGGATATTTTTGTATCCATTCCTTGTTATTTCATCTTGGCTGGAAGAAGAGGTCATCCTTTATCTGTTGAGATATCATAAGCTGCTGGGACATCAGGAGGGGCAGAGCTGTATGCTGGCACAGCTTATCAGGTTAAAGTAGGTGAGTTGGTTTGAGCTGATCCTCTGAGGATGCCCAGAGTTTATTCCACAGTGCTGGAGAATAGCTTGCTCCCTCCTAGAACCCTCTCCCTCTGCCATACTCCACTTTTAAGATCTTATTTCCTACAGTATAATGGCTTCTTCTTTGCATAGGGAAGGCAAAGAAACTTAAATTGCTGCTCTCCACCTGAGCTGACGATGGGGGCAAGAACCATGCTTTTATTCTCTACCACATATGTTTTCTCCTTTCTTTCTTCATTTTTTTTTTGATTATTTGTAGTGTGTATGCACTGAGGATTTCATAATAACAAGACAGTAAAAGTTTGTAATCTCCTGCAGCTTATATACTAGTAAAGGAGCCTGTGGTAGTCTGAATAATGGCTTTCAAAGATGTCCATGGCCTAATTCCCATAACCTGTGGATATGCTACCTTACATGGAAAAGGAGACTTTGCAGATATGAATAAGTTAAGGATCTTGGGATGGGGACATTATCCTAGATGGTCCAGGTGGGCCCAGTGTAATCCCAAGGGTCCTTATTAGAGGGAGGCAAGAGGGTCAGAGTCAGAGAAGGAGAGGTGGAAATAGAAGGAGGGGTCAGATTCAGTGAGAGGGAGAGAGATTTGAAGATGCTACATTGCTGGATTGAAGATGGAGGAAGGGACCATGAGCCTAGGAGTGCAGACACCTTCCACATGCTGGAATGCAGACACCTTCCACATGCTGGTAAAGGCAAGAAAATGGATTTCCTGTAGAGCTCCAGTAGGCCTGCCAACACCTTGATTGTAGACTAATGAAACTGACCTCCAGCACTCTAAGATAGTAAATTTATGTTGTTTTAAGCCTCTAAGTTTGTAGTAATTTGTTACAACAGCAATAGAAAAACAAAATGAAGTCAAGAATTAAACAAATAATTAATAAATTACATGTCGTGGTTATTGCTACAGAAGAAATAGAATATGAATGATGCATTGATAGAGAATAATGGGTACATATGATGGTGTTTGGGGACCTGGTTTGGATTGGGTGGTCAGGTCTTTCTGAGGAGGTGACATTTAATCTGAGTCCTGAAGAATGAAAAAAAACCCCAGCTGCATTAAGCTCCCTTTTCTATTTTGGCAGGCCCAAGCTCACCTGGACTTCTGCAGAACCCAGGGAAGGAGCTTGGGCTGGTAGTGAGGCCATCTGACAGGTGAGATGTTTGGTGGGTGCCTGAGCACCATTGCCACTGCCCCATGGAAAGGCCAAGGCTGCTCCTGATGGCTCCAGGCCAGAGATGCAGACAGTGTCAGCAAGGATCCAGCCACAATGGCCCATCCCTGTCTTCTTGTAGCCTCCTCCTGTCCTGTGATTACAGGTCAGCTAGGGAGTGGTAATGATTATTGGGAGGGAGAACTGAGTCAGGACTTCCAAGGCTTCCTCTGCTACCACTGATGCCAACATGGACCGAGTGCCCTGGGAAGTCTCCTGAGAATCCAAACTCACTTCCATAAGAGCCCTACTTTCCTAATGAGCTGCTAAGGAGCTGTCAATTATGGATGCAAATGAAGAGGCCGGAGACCATTACTGACCCAGAAATGAATTGAAGGAGGCGGCTTCCCTTCAACCTCTTGGAAAGCCAGACTGGGAGCAGGACAGGGGGCTGGCCTGCCAGGCCCCACTGCCAATGGCAACCTGTGTTTCCTTCTTCCCACACAACTCATTTGCAGGTTGCCCCACAGAATCAGGTCAAAACTGAAGAGTATTGTCTGTATATATTATATATGCTTTATTGTATGTATGAGCTGTTTCATACACACACACACACAAATAAATTAGCAGCTATTAAACATATGTGGTAGACACATTTTGTTCTAAAAAATTCTTCTTATTAATCTTATTTTTTCTTTTATATGGCTATATGTTTGTCTTCCATAAAAATGTAGGGCAGTAGTTGCTCAATAAACTTTCACTTAATTTAACTGGGAGAAGAAAAAGGAATATATAAGCCTGCTGGGCAGGACCAAGCAGGCACAAGAGATGGCCTTGGGACAGCTGAACTTCCTGGCCTCCAGGTCCCAACACCTTCTCTCTCCAACCAAGCCCCCATTTCTGGTTCTAAGGGACAACCTGTTTTTCACGTTGGAAAAAATACAAAATGTTTCAGTAAAGTATTTGACCAGGACCCCATGTGAAGAAACAATGAGGAGTGTGGGTTTTGGTATCAGACTACTTAGATACAAATGTGGTCTCCCTCCTATTTGGTAAAGTGACTCAGCTTCTACGTGTTGCTGTTTCCTTATTTGTAACAGGAAGATGTAGGGGAAAGAAATAACTTCTCATCTTAGGTTCGTGGTTGAGGCCCCTATCACAAAATACAGATTAACAGGAGAAAAGCATACAAATTTTTAAGTTTTGTGTGACAAAGAAGGCTTCAGAAATAAAGACCCATAGAACCTAGGAAACCTTATATTTTTATGCTAAGCCCGATGAAGAAGTGGATAGTTGTGGAGAAGCATGATTGGACAAAGGGTATATGATTTAATGGTAATAAACTAGAGGGAGCGTAGCAAGGCTTGTTGGTTCAAATCTTTTCTGAGTCTCTGTATCTTCAGAGATAAAGATATTCCTTTCCTCTGGGTATCAGGTGGGCACCTTTCACACGAGGGCCTTATGATCTACTTCAGGGTGATGTCAAAAAATTCTCTAGGTTTTATGGCATGCTTCAAGGGGGAATGGTGGGAAGAAGGTGAGAGGGTCCTTCCTGCTCCTGCTGTTTACTCAAATGCCAACATGTCATATTTTGGGGTGCTGTGTCCTGAATCCAATCATACACAATGATAGTGCTGCTCAGAAAGGGATCTTAAGGATGAAATGACATAATGCATGTAAAGGGTTGAATGGTATCTAGCACCCAGGAAACCCTTAATCAATGCCAGGATGATTCAGTCGCCTGCGATGACAACTTCACAAGTGAGCAAAAGTGCCACTTTACTCATTCCTCACAAAGGTCTTGTGAAGGGGAGGTCTATTGTCCAGGTTTGCCAACAAAGAAACTGAGGCTCAGGGAAACTACCCTGAGGCCACTAGCAGAGATGGGAGTCCAATTTTTATCATCTGAGTCTAGAAATCTTCCCATGACATGCATTGACTACTAAACCTGATGGTGCTGCCTCTCCCAAGGGATTTGCATTTTAATGGTGGCCAGAGGTCCTATGTTAATGCAAAGAACTATGAATATCTAATTGTAGAATCTTAAAATACCACCTATGGGGATGGGTGGAAGTGGGCAGTGGCAGATAGTGAGCTGGGGAAAGGGAGTTTTTTTTTTTTGTGTGTGTGTGTGTGTGTGTGTGTGTGAAGAATAGCTGAAAGGAAAAGAATTTTTTTTTTTTTTTTTTTTTTACTGCTTTTGAAATCATGACACACAGGCATAAACTCTTTTTGTTCTAAACAGATTTATAAGGATGAAATCTTAGCCAGGAAAAGGCGGGGCTGAGGATGTGGGACTGGAGTCCTGCAGGATTCTATTGTAGAATGATCACACTTGGGTCTTTGGAATTTGGAGAAGCTTTGGATGGTCTGCAGGTCTAAGGAGGAGTTTAAGAGGAGATTCTAAGCTGGAACGTGCACCTGCAGAGGAAGACTGAAGGATCTGCCAGAAGGTTGAAGGATGATTCAGTCAGAATCTTTAGCTCCAGATACCCCTGGCCAAATGCAAGAAGGAATGGGTTTAAACAATTGCAAAGGAGACTCCAGTTGGACTCAGGTACTGTGAAGCCCTGGGCTAGGGCTGGCTTTAGGCAAAGTTGGATTTTGGGGCTCAGAGATGTCATCATCAGTCTCAGTTCATTCCCATCTCTCAGCTCTGCCTTCCAGAACTGCATTCTCAGGTTCCACAGGATGTCTCCCAGCAGGGCCAGGATAAGATGCTCTTTGAAGCTAACAGTCCTGGTGATAACAGAAGAGCACCTCTACACACATCATCAAGCTTTGGTCAGGAGACCAGAAGCCACTTTAGGTATATGGAGAAGGAATGAATTCAATACAGAGTTAAACTTATACAGCCATTGAAAGCACTAAGGGGGCAAAGACCAGGAAGGCAGCTGCTAATCTACAAGAAATCTGGAATGTAGAAATCTCAGGAAAGATGCCACTAGTGGTCTCAGGTACCTGTAAGTGCCCAAGTGACTGATTCAAAGAAGGATGCCTGGAAGCCTGCAAGTCTCCGTGCAGCTAGAGAAAAAAAAAAAAAAAAGGCTTCTCCTCTTCCACCTTCCACATTTTGTATAAGTGCCTCTCCTTGGTGGACTCTTACAGAAATCAGGTTGGCAAGCGGGGCTGGGAAAGATGATTTTGTTAAAAAAAAAAAAAAAAAAAAAAGGCTTCTCCTCTTCCACCTTCCACATTTTGTATAAGTGCCTCTCCTTGGTGGACTCTTACAGAAATCAGGTTGGCAAGCGGGGCTGGGAAAGATGATTTTGTTGCTTTCCACCCTAGGTACAAGGGAAGAGCTGAGAAGGGTGGGGACAATTCTGAGTATCAACAAACAGCCCTTCTGTCAACAGTTCTCTTGCAAAGGGTCAACTGTGTTTTGTTGACTCTGCCTGGATAGGTGACTATTCCTGAACAAAACCCCAGGTTGGGATCTGACAAGCTCTAGAGGTCTACCTGAGTCACAAGACCCCCCAAAGTTGGAAGTCAAGTCAATTCCACCCAAAGCACATGGGCTGAGAATAGAAAAGAGTGTCTCTTGAAAGAAAATTTGGGCTATTGTTACTTAAAGAAGGAGGAACTTATACTCAGGTGCCAGAAAAACATTCAATACAATTTCTACCTTAGACAGACAGTTAAAAACACGGACTTCAGAGCCAAATGAATATTGGTTCAAATATCAGTGTGATGTGGGCAAACTCCTTAAACTTCCTGGAGCTTAATTTCCTCTTGAGAGTAACAAGGTGATGCTATCTAGTTAACAGGATTGGTGTAATGTTCCTGAGCAACGAATGCCTATGCTACTACCTGGTACAGAACATGTGCACAAAAATGTTAGTATGTTTTCATCTTCCTTTTCTCTTCCATTTATTTATTGGCCAATTCAGTAAATATTAATTGGGAACTTACCATGTCTATCAGCACCATGCTCGATGTTGATGCTACATGGGAATCAGAGATGATCGCGACAGAGATTCTGATCTTTACTAGAGTCTAGGGGGGTAAGGTGGTCATAAACAAAAAGTGTGTTAAGTGATATAATGCATTATAAAAAAGTCTCTTTTGTTCTAACATGTAAATGCAATGGGACACATATTAAAGGACATTTTACTGTATATTTAATCTTATCTAGCGTTGCATGCAGTTAGGACCATCCCGGGAAACCCAGAGTTTCTAGTTATTATCATTACCCTCCCTTCCTCCTGCCTGACTGTGGACAGAGCCACCTACCGGCAGCCAACCAGAGGGCCCCCCTCATTGCTGCCCTTTCTTCTCCCTTCCCCATGCTCTGCCCCACAAATAAGAAATGCAGGGTTGAGGATTCCTATAAATCGGATAATTATCCCAAGATAAGCCAAACAGGCTGTTCCAAGCTGTCTGATCCCCCTTCTCTGCTTAGTTCCTTCTCCCTTGGTTTGGACATGACTGGCTCCCAGGGAGCTGGTGGGGTATGGGGTCAGGGAGGTTGCTGGGCTTGGTTCTCCAGTGCAAGAGACTTTGGATGGCCTGTGAAGAGCATATGCCAGTCTTCTCTGCAGTTCGGCCCATGAGGGGTTAAATGCACAAGGAAGAGGTTCCAGGAGGCCCTGGCTGGCCCATCTCTTCACTTAACAATGGCACAGCTTCTTCATCGCAGTAACCTTTGATCTAATTGCACACTTGCCATCATTCAACTGGACTCAATTCTTTGCCGAGTAGGGAAATGACAAGAGACCGAAGGGCTGTGAAAGTTCAGCTCTTGGCTTTGTGGCTTTTTGCCTCAAATGCCACCAGGCCCCTGCAGTAGGAGCTTACAACTGTGGATCCAAAGTCTAAATGCTCTAATAGCAGGATGCCAGGGGGTCAAAGCTATGGCCAGGAGGTGGGGAGGATAGAAGAAAGTGGAGGATACCCCCTGAGGATGTGATTCTAATGCTCAGTTGCCACAAAGATGGTATTGAGAAGAGCATCAGAACCCAACAGCGACCAGGCTGTGTCCAGGTGCTGGGCTGCTTTCAACTAAAGGACTGACTGTGAGCAGCTCAGATAAGAGGAAGTGGGGAGTGGGAGGAAGGTACCGGCTGCCTCCTGAGCATGAGTCTTAAAATAGCAAGGCAAGCAGATGGCAGGGTCTCTGTCATATCATCTTGGGAACAGGCTGAGCTGAGAGACATCACAGGAAGAACAGAATAGCCTGTCCCTACACCCACTTGGGCTCCAATGTGGGGCCTGCCTCTGCCTTGGCTCAGGCCTGTGGGACCTCCCACTGAAATGACTGAGCTCACTCATAGACTGGTCCCCCTGCCCCACTCCATCCTGGCTCCTTCCAAAATTATATGCAGAACCATTCACCTCCCGCCAGATCCTGCAACAACTCTCAATGGCTTACAGAGCCAGTTCAAACTCTTTGGTGTGGCTTTTTCAGGTCATCCAGGAGTTGGCCTTAACCTACTTTTAAGTCCTAGCTCCTGTAACATCCCTCCATGTACCTTGAACTCCAAACAACTCTCAATGGCTTACAGAGCCAGTTCAAACTCTTTGGTGTGGCTTTTTCAGGTCATCTAGGAGTTGGCCTTAACCTACTTTTAAGTCCTAGCTCCTGTAACATCCCTCCATGTACCTTGAACTCCACCCACCCCACTGATTCTCCCTTACCCGAGTATGTCAGCACCTAGGGCCAATCACCTTTGCTCACATGGGCTTGTCTGTGTCTGGTTATCCTCTCTTCTTTGTTCGTGGGCATTTTACCTATGCTTCAAGTGCCTCTGAGAAGCCATCCCCTACATCAGATGAGAATTTTGGGCTCCTTGAACATACTGACTTGAACTCTAACTGGAGAGATACACATCCCTACGAGGTTGCAAACTGTTTGATGTTAAGAACTGTGTAAAAATCATTTGGTCCTATCCACCATGCCAAGGTCAGTGCCAGATTTATAGCAAATGCCCCGTGGATGGTGAATAAACAAACCAGAAACCCTTGCTGGAGGTAAGCGGTAACGGACCGCAGAGGTCCGTCCGGGAAGGGCAAGGCAGTGAAGAAGCAGTAAGGAGTTGTGTGTCTCTTTTCTTTTACTATCATTATTCACTTGCCAGGCTGAGCTCAGCAGCCCTGCCACAAAGGAATATAGAGTCTGAGGCCTGGAGGCCTGTTGCAGATGAGCCCAGCTATTCTTGGGAGCTTTTTGTGTAATAAAGAGAGTCCCATGGCTGGCCCGCTGACCT
>NW_007730341.1:0-210 GCF_000696425.1 Galeopterus variegatus
GATTTTGAATCATACCGTTTTGTTGAGTGTTTCTCGATGTCTAACATTTTTGTGTCTTTGTATGAAATCTTTACAGTTTTCTACACAATCAATTTACATGCAAATGGTGATAATGGTTCTTCTTCTTTGCCAATTTGAATGCTTTCCTTTTTTTTTTTTTCCTGCCTTATTGCTCTAGCGAGAGCATTCCTATTTTAAATAGGAATGGTC
>NW_007730341.1:3188-4078 GCF_000696425.1 Galeopterus variegatus
AAAAAAGTTTTAAAAATTACATAAATTTTCTGTTTCTGGGACAAAATTTGTGATAATGGATAAAGCATATTTTATATCTATCTAATTAACCATGTGGCTTTATATTATAAATAAATTTAATATTTTATATTGTTATAAATAATTAACTGTATATCATAATAACTTATTCAATTATTACAAGTTAATATAATCATATTAGAAATGGTTTTCATAAATTATAGACTGAGATTAAACATTCTCTGTTTTCTCTACAAGTGTTTAAGCCAAATTTAAGTTGTTTTTCAAGGTTGAAAGCTAATTTTTTTTTAATGGTCTTTGCTTTTAAAATACATTTTGGGCTGTCTGGTTAGCTCAGTTGGTTAGAGTGTGGTCCTATAGTACCAAGGTCAGGGGTTCAGTTCCCCATACTGTCCTGCCACCAAAAAAAAATAAAATAAAATACATTTTAACTGTTTTTCCTTTTCCTTGATGATAGTAGGAATATTGGTCTTGATCTTTATCACTGTTAAATATTGTACTTTATATTAACCTATTTTAAGTTTTCCATGTAACTATCATGTTGGGATGTATTTTCACTGTGCTGCCATTTTTCTTTGATCCGTGCCTTCTTTCTTAGATACTCACATTTTTTTTAAACATAGTTGATTAAACATATTTGTGGGGTACAGAGTTGGCTATTGGTATTTGTGTATAATAAATGATGATCAAATTAGGATAATTAGCATATTCTTCATTGAAAAATATAATCATTCTTGACGTCCATTAACCAATTTATCCTTAAATCCCTCCCCCTCCTTCTTTCCCACCTCTAGTGACCATAAATTGAAAGTTCAAGGTTTTATAGTGATTATAGTGATTGTTTTTGTTTTATTTTCTTTCTTTCTTTCTTT
>NW_007730341.1:5166-35472 GCF_000696425.1 Galeopterus variegatus
CTCTCTCTCTCTCTCTCTCTCTCTCTCTCTCTCTCTCTCTCTCTCTCTCTCATCTCTCTTTCTCTTTTATCTATTTATTTATTTTACCTCCTAGTTATGAGTGAGCACATGCAGTATTTTCCTTTCAGTGCCTGGCTCATTTAACTTAACATAATTTTCTCTAAGTTCAGTTGTGGTGCTGTGAATAGCAGAATTTCATTCTTTTTTATGGGAGAGTAGTATGCCATTGTGTATATATATCACAATTTCCTCATCCAGTTGTCTACTGCTGGACATTTAGGTTGGTGTAATTGTTTTGGCACCCTTGTCAAAAATCATTTGACTGTACACGCAAAGATTGATTTCTGGGCTCTCTATTCCATTCTGTTTTTCTATGTTTGTCTTTACGCCAGTATGCCTGCAGCTTTGTAGTAAGTTTTGAAATCAGGAAGTGTGAGCCATAAAGCTTTGCTCTTTTTCAAGATTATCCTGACTATTCCAAGTACCTTGATATTCCATATCATTTGTAGAATTTCTTTCTTTTATTTCTTCAAAAAAAAAAATTGGAATTTAAATAGGAATGGCATCATCCTATAGAACACTTTCAGTAGAATGAACATTTTAAGAATATTAAGTCTTCCAATTCATGAAAATGGGATGTGTTTTCACTTACTTGTGCCCTCAATTTCTTTTAGCAATGATTTGTAGTTTTGATTGTAAAAATCTTTCAATTCTTTAGTTAATTCCTAGGTATTTTATTCTTTTTGATACTATTGTTAATGGAATTGTTTTTATAATTTCCTTTTTAGATATTTTATTAATAGTGTAGAGAGATGCACCTGGTTTTTGTGTGCTGATTTTGAATCATACCGTTTTGTTGAGTGTTTCTCGATGTCTAACATTTTTGTGTCTTTGTGTGAAATCTTTACAGTTTTCTACACAATCAATTTACATGTAAATGGTGATAATGGTTCTTCTTCTTTGCCAATTTGAGTGCTTTCCATTTTTTTTTTTCCTGCCTTATTGCTCTAGCGAGAGCATTCCTATTTTAAATAGGAATGGTCGAAATGGACATATTTGTCCTGTTCATGATCTTACAGGAAAAGCTTTCAGTATTTCAATATTGAATATGATGTTTACTCTGAGTTTTTCTTATATGGCTTTTATTATAGTGTAGTAGTTTTCTTCTTTTTCTACTTTGTTGAGTGTTTTTTTTTCACAAAAGTGTGTTGAATTTGGTTAAATGTGTTTTCTCCATCAATTGAGATAATTGTGCATTTTTTTCCTCTTTCATTTAGTTAATGTAGTGTATTAAACTGATCAATTTTCATATGCTGAACAATCCTTTATATTCAGGAATAAATCTCACTTGCTTATAGTGTATAATCATTTTAATATCCTGCTAAATCTGGTTTGCTAGTAATTTGTTGAGGATTTTTGCATTGGTGTTCATAGGGATTTTGGTCTGTAGTTTTCGTGTGATCTCTTTGTCTGGATTTGGCATCAGGTTAATGCTGGTCTCATGCAATCAGTTACATCCTCTTCAATTTTTTGGAAGAGTTTAAGATGGATCAGCATTAGTTCTTATAACGTTTGGTGAAGTTCACCATTGAAGCCATCATGTCCAGAGCTTTTCTTTGAGATATTTTTGATTCAATCTACTTATTAGTTGTAGTTCTATTCATATTTTCTACTCCTTCATGATTTAGTTTTGGGAGGTTTGTACTTCTAAAAATTGGTCCATTTCATCTTGGTTATCCAATTTGTTGGTGTAGAATTGTTCATAGTACTCTCTTACAATCCTTTTTATTTCTGTAGAATTAGTAACACTTTCCATTTTCATTTCCGATTTTAGTGATTTTAGCAACTTGAGTCTTCTCTCTTTCTTTTTTCTTAGAGTAGATAAGGTTTGTCAATTTTGTTGACCTTTTTGAAGAACCGCTTTTGGTTCCATTGATTCTCTCTATTGCTTTTCTATTCTCTATTTTGTTATTTTTTGCTTTGATCTTTATTTTCTTCAAGTCTTGGTGTTTTGTTTTTTTTTTTAACTAGTTTTTTTTTTTTTTTTTTAACTAGTTGCCTAACTTGTAAAAGTAGGTTTTTGATTTGAGATCTTTCTTGTTTATTAATGTAAGCTTCTGTAGCTATACATTTCTCTTTTAGTACTGCTTTCATTGCATGTCATATGTTTTTTGTTTGTTTGTTTGTTTTTTACACTGTGTTTCATTTTCTTTAATCCCTATGTATTTTCGAATTTCCAATGTGATTTCTTCTTTGATATATTGTTAAAAATGTACTGTTTGGTTTCCACAAAATTATGCCTTTTCCAGTTTTACTTCTTTGATTCACTTTTAACTTCATTCTGTTTTGCTCAGAGAAGATACCATGAATGAAATATATCTTCTTAAAACTATTGAAAGTTAATTTGTGGACTAACATGGTCTATCCTAAAAAATGTTTCTTCTGCACTTGAGAAAAATGTGTACTCCATTGTTGCTGGATAGAGTGTTCTTATTTGTCATATTATTTAAGTCCTCTATTTCTTTACTACTGCCTGGATATTTTATCCAACTATTATTGCAGAACTATTTTTCTCCTCAAATCTGTTAGTATTTGCTTCAGGTATTTTGATAATTTGTCATTAAGTGTATAAATCTCAATAATGGTTATATCTTCTTGCTGTATTAAGCCTTTTATTAATATATAATGTTCTTCCTTGTCTCTTAAAAACTTTTTTTGGTTTAAGTCTACTTTGTCTAATATTACTGTAGGTTTCCATACTCATTTTTTGTTACTATTTGCATGGAATATCTTTTTTTCTATTTTTTCCTTATAAATCTATTTGTTTCTTTGGATCTAAAGTTTCTTATAGAAAACATATATTTTGGTTATATATTTGGTGTCAACCTCTGTCTTTTGATTGGGGAGTTTAATTCATTTACACTGAAATAATTGCTGATAAGGAGAGACTTCTGTTATTTTGCTTTTAGATTTTATAAACTTTATTGATTTTTGTTTCTCATTTCCTGCATTATTGTATCTGTTCTGTTTAGCCAATTTTTTGTAGTTAAATGTTTAAATTCTTTCTCATTTTCTATATATATGTTCTCTTTGTGTTTACCATAGGGATTTCAGCTAACATCCTAAAGTTATAATAATCTAATTTTAATTTATACTGGCTTAATTTCAATAAGATACAAATACTGTACTTCTTTACAGCTTTGTGCCCAACTCTTTCAGTTGTTGATGCTAAATATTATACACTGTGTAGTTAAACAAATAAATAATAATAATTTTAAATGCATTGGTCTCTTAAGTTATATAGAAAACAAATGTGGAATTACAAATCTAAGAAAATTGGATTATAGCATGTATTGGTGTGGGTCTCTTTTAGTTCATCTTATGGGAGTTTGTTGAGGTTCTCGGATGTTTATATTTATGTCTTTCATCAAATTTTTGAAGTTTACAGCTATTATACTTTTTCAAATATTCTCTCTGCCACTTTCTATTTTTCTTTTCCTTCTGTGACTCCCACAATGTATATGTTTGCTCACTTGATGGTATCCCACAGGTCCCTTAACCTCGGCTCTCTTTTCCTGAATCTTTTTTCTTTCTTTTTCTCAGACTTAATAATTGCATATCCTATTTTCAATGTTGCTAAATCTTTCTTTTGCCTGCTCATATATGCCTTCGAATCCCTCTAAAAAATGTTTATTACAGGTATTGCAATTTTAAATTTCAAACCAAAAATATTTTAGTTTCCTTAGGTTTTCTATTTGTCTATTGATATTTCTGTTTTGTTCATACATTATTTTCTTGATTTTCTCCATATATTCCTTTATTTCTTTGGGAATTTTTTTAAAAGTTGTTTTAAGTTCTTTGTCTAGTAAATCATCCATTGGCTTTTTATCAGGAATTGTTTCTGTTGATTTTCTTTTATATTTAACTGGGCCATACTTTTCTGTTTCTTTGTACACCTTGTGATTTTTTTGCTGGACAGCAAACATTTTAATTTAATAATATGGTAACTCAGAAAATCAAATTCTCCTTCTCCCCTGGGGTTTGTTTGTTTTATTTTATTGTTTTTGTTATTTTCAAAAATTGTTGTAGGTTCTCTGTGACAAAGGTAAGCCTGGGGTAAAAATTTAAATTCTTCTCATATTTTTTTTTTTCTGAGCATTTACCTTTCTTTGGACATGCACAGTCACTTTCTAATTCTCCCCCTATATGCAGTTTTTTGAATGTCCTGGTTCTTAGTGTCTGGCTCCCCAAAAGAAAAAATGACCAAAACCAAAAGGGAAAATCTGTACCAGCCCTTTAAAGCCCCAAGAAGCCATTTCAGCTGGAGAGAAAAGGGCTCACAACAGTGAGCGGAGGTGTAACAGCAATGGCTATTGCTTCTTTATCTGCATATATAGACTGTCACAGTCTAGGGATGGAGAGTTGCTTGCTGTTACCACGTTAAGAGCTGAAGTTAACCAAAATTAACTGTAGTTTACTATCAAAGACTTCCCCTGTGAGGTGCAAGCCTTCAATAGACTCCATAGTGCCAAAATAATTACATTACACAGATTTTGTCAATACAGTGTGGTGTAGGTAAGGAAACAGATTCTTGGTACCTTCTCTGTCATCTTCCCAGAATCCTCTTCCTTAACAGGACCTTTTAATTGAAATAATTTATCAGTTTTTTAATTTTTTTTTTTTTACGTTTTTGGAAATGTTATACCATTTTTTAAATTATTATTTTTTTTCTTTCCCTGTTTCCTCTATTATTTCATTTTGGTATTCTTATGAAACATGTTTTGGTCTACTTGGAATGATACAGCATGTACAAGATTATTATTATATCTCATCATCTTCATATCTATTAACCCCCTTATCACTCTATAATATTTATTTAATTTTATTAATATTCTGGGATCTCAATTATTTTCTTAGAGCCTTTCTAGTTAATATTTCTTTAGGCACATTTTTTCTCAATTACTCTTTTTATCATAGAAGCTTCTACTTATATGAATCCCCCACCTTCTCAAATATCACAGCTCACTAAATATATATTTTTAAAAAGTTCTCTTTTGTTTTCAGAATTATGTGTTTCTTCTAGGGCGAGTTGTTCTTTTAGCAATAATACACTGCCTTTTAGTATTGATGGCTTCTCTCATTTTCCTTGACATCCTTGATTGTTGGCTTATAGCTTTAAATCAAAGAGTAGGTTAATCATGTAAATGCTATTTTTTTCTCCAATATATAAAGATATCAAAATGTTTACTTCTTGTGAAGGATACACATATCTACTGTTGACTTCTCTTTTGTGTGCTTGAATATGAAACCATCAGGAAGTTAGGTCTCCTCAACCTTCAACTACCATCAGCAATACCAATACAGGAATTCTCTATTGCATCAGTCCTTGCTCAAGGAGTCTTAGACATACCTAACTAAGAGCAGCCTTCTTTCATGGCTAGTTCTAACCTTCCAATTGGTGGTAAAAACTTCAGATATGAATGTGATATAGTGAAGAAAGGGAGATATGCAAACCTGAGCCACAGTTTTGTCAACAGTACTTTAATCTGCCTTTTCAATTTTAGGTTCTTTCTTCACTTCTGCTTATGATACCTGAGGATTTCCATGGTTTCTGCATTGCTGTCTACTGCAGTGCATCTTTTTTTCTTGTAATGTGAAATGTGATTCATTCTCTTGTAATATTTCTATTATTATGCTGATATATCTTAATTTTCCCTCGATGCTTTTTGAGTATATTCTTTCTTAAATATATTTAATGTGATTTAAATGGCTTTGAGAAGTGAGAAAAATTAACTTTGTGAATTCAGCCTCTAAGTCAGTTACTGACTCATTTTGGTTACTTAAGATATGACTTTATTCTTTAATAGCTCTAGAAACACAGATTTTTTACATTATATGTTAGTCTAGATTCAGATTCCTCTTAGGACTTAATGATGTTCTTAAATAATGTGATTGACATTTTTCTCCTTACAGTGGACAGAGTGATATGTCCTTTTAGATAATTTCTCATATTAGTCATTCACACAGATAAATCGTTTCTATTTATTTTAATAATGTTTATTGTCTGATGACTGTTTCATAGTGTAAAAATTTGATTAAGGGTAGAAAGCTTATAAAATCAATTGACAACTGCTATGATTAATACTCAAATACATCCTAAATATTCACTGTAATAATTTTTATAACTTTAGGAGTATTAAAACTACTAAGAAATGAGATAATCAAAGGAATAGTTACAAAGAAACAAGAATATGAAACACAAAATAAATATTGGTAATTTCCAAGAATCAGAGATACATATTAGAAACTATAAGTGTCCTCAGGAAATGAGAGTAGGGAATAAATTCAGGTACATTCATAATTGCCCAATTTTCTTCATTATACACAGGTTAAAATGTTTTGGACCAGGGAACTCAATTTTAAAATTATGTTTTGAATCTTTTTTACAAGGATAGTAGATCCTTGAAATAAAATCTAGTAAAATTGGTAATAAGTATAAATAAAAATTAAATCTTACTCAACAATAATTATACATATATACCCGTGTGTGTGTGTGTGTGTGTGTGTGTGTGTGTGTGTGTGTGTAGAAATATTGTAAGAGCTCTGCCACTTACTAGCTGTGGCACCTTGGGCAAGTAAATTAACTATATCAAGTGTCAATTTCTTTATGTCTAAACTGTGGAACATAACTATACCTAAGGAATGTTTATATCTAAATTTAAAAATGCAAATTTACCATTTAGCACAATATCTGGCATATGATAAACCTTCAGTGAATGTCACCTATAATTATTAGACAGTAATACTAACTATTATAAGGTTTCATTTTACTATAGATTGTCACTATTATTATACCATTGTATAGATAGTAACGCTGAGATTTAGATGTATTATATCCAATATACATGTAGCACACATCATAGCAAATCTAATGGCCAAGTTGTATCTAACTCTAAAATCTGGTCAATGAGACATGGAGATACTTTTTCTACTGCAAGTAGAATATTCCATCTTTATTATCTTAGGACATTGGTCATAATTACACAAAGAAAGTATTAATTCAACAAATTATTAGCAAGTTACAGCTACATTAGAGACATTAATCTAGGTTTAGTAGGATAAACAAGCATCAAAACTACAAAGAATTTGACTGTAAGTTGCACTCTAAATAGAATATCAATATCATAACTAAATATGTATGGGCAATTTCTTATTACTGGTGGGCTAGATTACTTGGGTTAATACCCCTGCAGAGTATATTACATGATAATAAATAAAATATATTTTAGCCTTTTTTAAAAAAAGAAAAATCATGGAAGCACCAGTTGTCAAGTCATAATATTTAGTGAAACGAGAATCCACACATGCAGACAGCCTGAGAACTACTCATTCCCTAAGGTTATTTCTCTTTCTTAAACATTAAAAACTTATTTTGATGTACTTCCAGGACAAGAAAAATATCAAAGCTCAGGTTAATCCAAAGTGATGAATAGAAGAGAAGACCTTTTCTCTCAAAAATGCAAAATCAAATGGAAGCAACTTCAGGGTAAAGGGAACCCATGCGGAATCATAATCCAGATAAAATCCCCTAGGTAATCCAGAAAATTTTAAGCCTTGAAGTTGGCTTAATGTAGTCCTTATTGCCAGAGGCACAAGATGCCTCACAGAGGCAAAAACAAATTCTCTTTGAATGGAAATAACTTAATTGTATTTCTCAAAGTATCCATATAAATATATTACTTTTCAAAAATTATATTCAGCACACAGCCAAAGACAACAAGCACTGGAGAAAACTAGACTTGATAGCCAAGAACCAACTGTAACGAAGAGCAGAGACACACTCAAAGAGACTTTAGTTGTTATAATCATCCAGGACAGATTGAAATTATGTAAACATAATTTAAAAAATAAAAGACTGGTTTGATTATAAGTAAAATAAAACTACAAAAATTGATAGAGCAGATTTACAAATTAACCAACTACTAATTCCAGGAGACAATGAAGTGTTTTTCTTTTATTTATTTATTTTTTGTCTTTTTCCGTGTCCGGCAATGGATCGCAACCCTCAGTGTCGCCCCCGTACCGGACCGGGACCGGCAACGGGACCGCAACCCTCGGTGTTGCTCCCGCACCTCGCTCAGCCAGTGAGCGGGAACCGGTCTGTATGTGGGATCCGAACCCTCGGCGGGAGCGCCACCACGCTTCCCAAGTGGCGCACTGTAGCAGTGCGCCACCGGGCCTGCCCAATGAAGTGTTTTTCAACAGATGAAATATTAGATTTGATTTAATACAGTGTAATAAAGGTAACTGACTACTGATCTTTAAGTTATTCTTGACTCAGATGTAATATGCCACATTAATAATGATGCAGATATATTATTCACTTATCACTTTAGATCTGAAGTTATTAATTAAGAAGGTATTTCTATTTCTGTTGATTTTGAACTAGAAAATGATCAGTGCAGAGCTTATAATTGATTACTAATTAATAATACTACAAAGAACTTTACTTTAAAATATACATTTCAGTTTAAAATTCAAATAAAACTTTGATTTGATTCAAATATTAACAAATATTAAAAAGAAAAACAAAATTATAATTTTTTTTTCCCATGTGCCATGGAAACTTCACATGTATTTACGAGTTAAACCTCAATAGTCATTTGGTAATTCTGCTTTTTAATTTCTTTGTTACACCTTAGAAGTTTACAACTTATTTTTAGAAGATCTTAAGCTAACATATTTGGTTAAAACATAGGATTTGGCGCTGTATGAATATGTGGTATAATTGTCAGATGCCCTTTTCTTCTTTAAGTACATCAGTTAACTAAAAATCTGTGATTTAGTCAAGATGTGCTTGATTGTCTAATAAATTAGATCTTTTGATGAACTCAGATGTGAAGGGATATTACACTCTCATTGAAATCCAGGAAATTATTTTATTGTTGAGCATACATAATATCACTGGCACCATAAAACCATACTGCAGTATCTTCAGTGACACTGAAACAAGGGGTCTAAACTTCAGGAAAACCAAAACACAATTTTATCAAGTGCCTGATATTTTATTAGTTAGAAGAGAGACTTATCAAACATAATGATGATTTTTAGTGCTTACCCAAATGACTCCTTATATTAAGTTTTCCAGGTATTATACATAATATTTCAAATAAAAAGATTTTAAATAATTTCCAGAAAGCATAGCTCAGCTGACTAATATCAAAGATCTAAAGAATTTAAATTATAAGCTAAATTAAAGTTGACTGCTTTAAATATAGAAAAAGAATATTGGTTTTTATTTTGAGGCTTAACATAGCTGACACATATATTTTCCCAATATTCTAAATTCAAGAAAAATTTTAACCAAACATATGAGGAAATCAAAATATTTCAACTACTAGTTTATTCATCTTAAAAATTTTATTATATTTAAAAATATAATAAAAGAAACAATTCTTTAAAATTCTACTTTGAAGTAAGAAGTAAAGCATAATAATGTAAGTTATTGATTTAGTGTAAAACAAACTGGCACTTGAGAAAAGATGAACTGATACAACAAATAGTTTATTGGTTATTAAAGACGCCTAAAATGAAAATTCCTCTATTGTGGCAATAACAATCAAACTGGCACTTGAGAAAAGATGAACTGGTACAACAAATAGTTTATTGGTTATTAAAGACGCCTAAAATGAAAATTCCTCTATTGTGGCAACCGGTATTTAAAATGAAAAGTACCATTAGCTGTCACAGAACCCCCAAACTTAAGAGACTATTCTTGAAAAGTTTTCTAACTACAGCTTAGATAACCATTATAAAAACCAAAGGGGAAAAAAAGAAGTCATATCAAAACATTATTATTTTATTTTCTCTTTCTAAAAATTCAGTTACACTTATATTACCATCTTAAAGGGACTACAGAAACTCCAACTTAAGTAAGAATGGAAAAAAATTCTAATTATGCGATATAATTATGAGTTCGTTCTGGTTTGACGAAATGTTCTGTGCTACGCTGCATAGTCTGTACACTTAGGAACATCAGTACTTATACTGTTGTGTAACATGAACAGCTACTAGCTTTAATGGGCTTCATTTTGTGTTTTAAAATTCCTCAAAATCACTTTGAGATCATTAGCTGCATGAGCACTAATGTTTGTTGCTACTCACAGAGGAGCATAATAAAGAAAAAAGCATGATAGTAGCTAACCTTAAAACTGCCTTAATTATAAAAAGAAATGTGTACACATAGTTTTTGCCATTAAAGTGAGATATAAAAAATACATATGACATATTATCCTTTTTTATATTTAAAAACATCATTTAAAAATTGCATAATGGATGCATAACAAGTAGAATTTTCCTAGCTTAATTAGGAAATTCTTCTTGAAGCCTTTTTTTTTTGCCTGAACATCTATGTTTGTACCACAAGTTAAGTCACCCATCCAGAATTTTGGTGACTATCATCTCTAGTGGTTGAACACTAGTTTGCTAATCTTTTCTATACCCACACAGTCATGCCACATAATGATATGTAGGTCAACAACTGACCACATATACGATGGGGGTCCCATAAGATTATAATACTGTATTTTTACTGTACCTTTTCTATGTTGAGGTATGATTAAATACACTAATACTTACCATTGTGCTACAATTGCCTACATTATTCAGTACAGTAACATGCTGTAGCCTGTAGCATAGGAGCAATAGGCTACACCATACACCCTAGGTGTGTAATAGGCTATATACTATCTAGGTGTATGTAAATACACTCCATGAGGTTCACACAATGACAGAATCACCTAACAATGCATTTTTTCAGAAATATCTCAGTTGCTGAACGATGCATAACTGTACATCAATTGATACACATTTTCGACACATAAAAAAATGTTTGGGGAAAGTTGAACTTTTAGTAGATAAGATATCACGTTAATAAACAGTTAAAATGTCCCCTTTCCTTCATTGGCAACATATCAATCTTTGTGTTCAGCCTTTAAAGTCTTATGTAGTCATTTAAATTTTCATGTCAAACCTAAAGCAAAGGAAACTTAATTATCTGTTGCATAATGTTAGTAATAATTTCATTCTGTAAAGCTTGCCAAACAGTGGTCTTTTTAAGAGAAAAGAAATAAAGTGCCTTGAGCATGAGCTCCAGATGATAAGGTAACCATGCTTCTACAGATAGCCACACATAGCCTTGAACTGCTACCTATAATGTAAATACTCATGAAAGGTTTTAAATGTACAGGCCAAAGTAATTGACGATGTCTTTTATTGAATAACATACCTGAATTCATATTGCAAATTATTTTAGTATTAATTATTTTAAAATTACAACAAATATGACTTTCTATTACTTAAATGTGTATCTATGTAATTTCCAAATATCTCTGACAATGATATAAGAATAAAATTATGATGCTGATGATACAAAAGCAAAACTTATTTTCAAATTTAAATGTTTTTTTCCCACCAAAACTTTAATGAGAATTTTTTTTCTAAGTATTTAAATTTCCTCACCTTTTTTTGAAAATATATTGCATGTACATCTATGGCATTATTAAAAGAAAAACATTAATCAATAATACTATAATCAAAAGTTTAAAATTACTTTAAAATATTGCAATTGTTTAAGTGAAAACTATGTCATTGTTTCATTAATGTACATTTCATCCAGATTAGTAACAGTTTATAGAATGAACTCTCCCTCCTTTTCCCCACTGAAATAAATAACCCCCCTTATAATGACTAACAGTTCAAAGATATTAGAAAATGTGCTTCAGTAATAGAAACCAGAGGAGATTGTTATAAATTCATGAAAACTTTCAACATATTTCTTCCAGATAAATTAGATATTAGATGTTTTTTCTTTAAGACAGAGAGAACTAAATCACACATTCTTTGAAAAAAATTTTTGAAATAAAATAAAAGAGATATTAGCAGAATCCTTCAAGATGCTCTAAATGGAAGAGTTGATCATTGGAAATCAGGCTTGGTCATGAGATACAGTTTCCTGTAATATTTTGGTCACACAGTTCAAAACCAGCTCAAATGAGAAACCTCGGGACATATACACTTAGATCGAACAGAAAACAATGAGGTGACAGGTTATCTCCACATAGAGTCCTCCTGAAGCACCAGTAGTCTCTTAGATCACATGGAATTATCTTAGGAAGGCAGTTGAATACACCACAAGGGGAACCTAGAGCAAAGGACAAATCGTAGAAAAAATGTTATGGAGATCTTGCTCCAAGAATCACTGTGTCACTAAAGCTTGAAAGTAATTATATTTGAAAAGAAGTTTTTTCCACTGGTTCTACCCTACTTCCCTAGGTCCTCTGTTTTCATATCTACCTCCTACAAACTGTTAACTCACTGAACTAGTTATGTAAAAGTATATTAGATAGGTCCTAGCTTTTGGCATCCTAATAAACAAAGAAGAGACACAAAGAAAATTAACCTAAAACAAGTGTTAGTAACAGGCTAATAAACTTTTTTACACTCAAATATGTACAAACTGATTAGAAGACACCAATAGAAAGTTTTTAAAAATATGGGAGAAGAGATGGGAAAGTCAAGCCAAGAAAATACTGACAATAAAAAAAAAAAAGGTTAGGGCTTGTCTCTCAAGTATTAAAATATACTATAAAACTGTGACAGTTAAATCCCAGAAACAGATCAAAATGTGTGTGTGTGTAGTCTTTGATGTAGGTGATGTTTCATATCAATGGGGACAGGATGATTTCTGAAAAGATGCTGAACACATGCATTAGCTATTGTGTAAAATAATAATAATGTTTAGCTAATTAGCTATATACAACAAAATTAATTATAGACAAACTAATTTTTTTTTAATTGATGCCATAAAATATCTTAAATAAAATATCAGTACACATGGATGAGATATCCTTATAAGAAATATCATTATGTTCCCCATAATATACCATCATAATGTTAAGGGCAAATATTACTTCTGAAGGAAAATACTTATAGATATAACACCTGTCAAATAAAAACTAATCTGGAATTAAGGGGAGATTTTATTAAAATCAATTTGCAGTGAAGAGAACGTTCTAATCCTAAGATTTATAAACTTTTTAAAAAGCCAGCAAAAAGAATATTTCTCTCAGAGGAAAGTGTAGACAGACCAAAAAAAACCCTGGTTGTTCTAAAATGGGGTAAGCAGGTGCAATGATCAGATCATTGCTTAGGGAATGTCTCCCTGAGCTCAGCTGATCTTTGGAGGGTCCATGTCCCAGTGCTTTCTTAAGCTCAAAGATGTGTCAAGGTTCAGGAGCTTGTGGTAAGGGGCGAAGACTGACTAAAGTTTGGCCCAGTCAAGATAATGGATATTTTGTTTAAATTGGTCACCTCATAAGAAATTTGAAAGTTCTGAAAAAACAGTAAATAATAAAGAGCCAAATGGTCAAACATTTGCATCTACTGTTGAAGGAACTTTTACTTATCATTAAGAAAAGTACAAACAATCCAATAGAAAGTTATTGAATATATTTTAAAAGAATCTCACTCTAAAAATCTATGAACTCAGTGATACTATGAACGAATTTTTAAGCTCTTATTAAAAACCATTTTAAGGGCTAGCTAGTTGGCACAGTTGGTTAGAGCACAGCCTCATAACACCAAGGTCAAGGGTTCAGATCTCCATACTGACCAGCTGCAAAACAAACAAAAACAACATGTTTTCTACATGTCAAAAAAAGTCTTTGAATAGCATGTCAATATTCTGAATAGAAAGTTCACAATATTTAGTAAAGTGCCCAGAATTCTATATTGTCTAACTCAATTTACTTTCTTTGAAAACTGTCACAAAAGACATTCTATAGGAAACAACTGTAACTTATAATGTGTTGGTACTTACCACTACTATGTACCACTAAAAGAGGTAGTTTTTTAATCTTTTGCATTCATGCACCACTTTTCAGAATCTCATAAAATTTATGGTTTTATTCCCAGTGAAAAGTTGCATGAACACATGACTCAATTTCAGTTTTTATACGTATCTCCTAGATGTATCACTATTTTCCTAGGCCATTTATCAAACTATGTACTAAAAGCACCATAGTCTCCTCCTTAACCACGTTCTCCATTCTGCAGTAGAATAAGTTTTACAGGTTCTGGTTCAGGGAAAAGAGAGTTCAGAACTGCCATGTGAATCATCTCATTCTCACCAAAAGGTATTTTTAATATTAATCCAAATTCTCTCTAACTTAAACTTCAGCTTATCTTCTGAAAGAACTCTCTCATAACCAAACAAGACAAATCCTTTTTTTTTTTTTCTTAATAAAAGATGCAGTCTTATTCATCTATATTTGCTGATAATCATTTCCATAGCCTGTGAGTTCCTTCCTTTCCTTTTCTGGTGTTCTTAAAATTGGCACTTTCTTCAAAAAACAGGCAAATTCTACCTTACTTGTGAAACATTTTTAGTGGTTCACCTTGTTCCGATTTTAAAATTCTTGGACTCAATGCATTTGGATGAAGTACAAAAGCTAAGATATTTTACATGTATGCAAAATTTCTCAGCTTCTACCATTTCAGTTCCTCTTGGCTACCTGCAATTCCTCAGTTTAGTGTTTTCTATGCTGTTTGCCTTTATAAGTACTTGTCCTACTGCTTTAGTTTTTGTCTGCAAGACTGTATTCTAATCGTTATTTATTTATGTACTCATTTATTTATGTTTATTTATTCACTTTTTTTTTTTTTACATACTATGATATTGTTGTGGAGCAGTTGAGGGGGAGGGGGTGTGGTGGTGGGAAGAAAACAGGGTGGTAGAAGGAGGAAGGAGGAGGGGTAGGGTTGAGACCTGTTGCACCCACCTCATTCCTGCAGGAGAGACCAGGGGGCTTCCACTGGTGTCATGGTCATTGCTGAGCTGGATGCAGATGTCAGGGGTGTATGGCTGAAGCCCTCACCCCCCACTACCCTGGCTCAGGAGAGCCTGGGGAACTTCCTGCTACAGCTCAGTGGTCATCACTAGGCTGTTTGCAGGTTTCGGGGGGCATGGCTGGGGCCCCCAGCCCTCTCCCCTCCTTGGCTTGTAGAACAGGGGACTTCCAGTCCTTCTAGGTTTTAAAGGTGTTCTTTGGTGATGTGAGACCTTTACTAGTTACTGTCAAACTTTGTCTCTTGTCTATGGGTATTTTGTTTTTTCTCTCTGTTCTGTGTTGGATAATTTACTGTTGCTACTATTTATACTCTGCACTGGAACTAATTTGTTGTCCTTTGCTTGCTTCCAGAATGGAGAACTTCCTGAGGGGATTCGTACTTGAGCTCTGTAGTTGAGTTAAATTGCTGCTTTGCTGCTGATATCCTAGGGAAGGCTTTATGTGCAGCTCAGGTTTTAATGGTTGACTTTATAGGTACTTCCAGGTCTCATGAGATCTGGTACACCTGGGTTGTGTAGAAACTCTGGTCTTGGCCTGAGTCTTTTCAACAAACTGCGCCCCCTGCAGTTCTATATTCCTGACCAGTCTCCATGGAGTGGTCCTATGCTGATTTGGGAGCAGATCAGCTGTCCTTGCTGTGCCCCAGTGTTCTCCCAGTGGGACTGTCTCCCCCACCTCCTGCACTCCAAACACTTCCATGGGACATGCCATGGGCCAGTCCCTTGCAGTGACTTACCGGCCTCTGAGTGGCTGCTTTTTCCAGTTGTTAGGGCTCCTTGCTCTTACGTTGGTCAACGGGAACTCTGTTAGTGGTCTTGCTGGCCTGGGGACCAACAAGGACCTCTTCTCCCCTGCCCACTCCAAGCAACTTCATCTGAAGGGTGAAGGAGGTTTTCCCAGCTCCTGCTCCATGTGCTCAGCAGCTCCAGCCTGGAAGCAGCCTGGGCTCGAAATGTTTGGAGTGGTTCTTTCTTTCTCTCATCATGGCTTCTCCTACCTCTGTGCACTCCGTAGATCTCTCCTCTTCCCCTGAGCTCTAGTGCCCCCAGCTTAGCTTTCATTGCTGTTTAATAGTTATAAATTGATTGATTTGTGGGAGAGAGTGATGCTGGGGTCCAGGACTGTCTATTCTGCCACTTTGACCAGATGCCTCTTCAATCTCATTTAGAAATCTTCCTAACCAATCACCCCTTCTGATTCAGGTGTCTCTATCACATACTCTGCCAGTAACAGCCAATCTCCACTGCAGTATATCTGTGTTGTAATTATTTATCTTTTGCTGTGTCTTTATCTTTAGCTTTTGAGCTACTTAAGAGGTTATATTACATATGTTTTTTTTTTTTCAATAGGGCACTGTAATTTTCAGAATTATTTCATTAGCAACTTTAATTCTCCTTCCCTATCTAGGTCATTTATAATTATTATGTCTAGAAAAAGAACAAAGAGATTATAAATACCAACTCTAAAACCTCTATCTAGATGGGCAGTGACCCACCGATCAGCACTATTTAAATACACCTTTTGAATCATTATTCATCAGGTCAATTGTACCAGCTTACAGTCCATATACAGCCTTTTAATTTCAAAGATAGTAACAGACTAAAAACCAGATACAAACAAATTTTTCTAAGAATGGCATGGCTAACATTTTTGAGCCCACTTATCTAGAGACTCTCTGAAATGGAAGTGATGTTGAACTGACAGGATTTTATTTTATTTTTTAATGAAAGAAATGATGTGCTTAATGATTTACCAAAATGTTCAAAACATCCTTTACGCTTATCTTTTTCTGGAAGAAACACCTGACAGGATCCTTTCTAAATCACTTAAAAATATTACTTACTTTTTATTTAAAAAATCATCCAGGTCTGATAATAAAGTGAAATTAGAGTATTTTGGGTGCCTCTGACTGCCTCTGTGAGAGTGAATTGCCTGATCTTGTCAGTCCTTGTTTAGATTTTAAGGATTTTAAAAATATAATGACACTTTCTTCTCAGTCAAATATGATTTCTTTCCCGTCACCAATTTAAGGAATTTCTTTTTAAAAATTGATAGGGAATAGTAACAATCATTATCTGCCTGCTTGTTCTCAGACCAACAATAGATTATTATCTATTCTGGAAAAAAATTAAAAACTCGCAGATAATTGAGAAGATTTTAATCAGCAATCTTCAATCCTAGGTGCACAATAGAATCACCTAGGATATTTTAGGAATACTGATAACTGGGTCCCACATACAGGAGATCTGATATAACTGTACTGAGGTGGGTCAGACCAGGGATATTTTTTAAACCTCCTCACTGATTTTAATGAGCAGGCAGGATTTTAAATCTATCCTCTAAAGAAAGTAACCTGTTTTCTTTCCTTTCTAGGCTGTTGCAAAAACACGTTGCCAGTATTTGCTGCTGAATTCTGATCCCCGAATTCTTTGGAGTTCTAGTTTTATTTCTGTAATAAATATAATTCTTAAAAATAAAAATTCAATGTAAGATTAATTATAATTTTAGTAAAAGAAAATGCATGAACTAAATTTATCTTTTAATGAGAAGTCTTTATAGATAAAACTAATCCTGTGTATGCCACAAGTTATTCTGTGAGTCTTCCAAACAGTCTTGTAAATATTTTGACATATATTCCTTCTCTGGTTAATTTTCATGTGTCTTTGTCTTCTGTACAAAGTATAATCAACTGGTTTAAATTGCATATAAAAAAACCAAAAGAATACTCATTCTATTTTTTAAATAAATAAAATAATAATAATAATAATAATAATAATAAAGTTTAAAGTAAGAAATAGCTTAGAAATAATTTTAAAAATTACAAAAATAACTGAATAATGCTTTAAAAATGATGAGGGATAAAAAATAGTATCTCAAGGCTCTTCCAAGCATTAAAAGAAATACACATGTATGCAACTGTCATAAAAGTGTCTAAAAATGACCCTGCTGATACACATTATTATTCTTGTTACTCATAAAGACAGCCTTGGATTTAGAGATTTAGAATACCCTTGTAGCTTCACTGTTAGAAGAAAGGGTTTTTTAAATTAATTTTCAATGGATGTCATTAAATAATGCTTCAATTAGTTTAAACACTATTATAAAATATAGATTTTGAGATATCAAGATGTTTTGACCTGAACTTCCAATTAGTGTCATATTCTCCATACTTCCATATGAAAAGGTAAACTTTTCATTCATATTTATAAAATCACAATGTCAGTGTTCTGATTTGCTTGTCTGAGTGGATCCAAAAAAAAAAAAAAAGAAAGAAACTGTTTTGCTTCATTTATCTTAGTATTTTTCTGTGACTATTAACCAAAACGGAACTAAAAAATAATCAAAGGAAGTAGATGAATAAATAGCTCAATATTTAAAACTATATTATTAGGTTAACTTTCCCTTTACAAAGATGAGTCTGAGGCAGTGAGTTCTAAAAGAAAGTTTAAGAAATAAACTATTATCATTCTGTTGGCACTATATATATATATATATTTTAGAATTATCAATGTATTTAATTTTCAAGAACTGTTGAATTGTATTTATTAATGCGACTTTCAATATGCCTATAGAGACAAAGAATTATAAAAAGTACCAATCTCTTTATCTGCAAAATGCATTATTTTCTTTTAGCTATGCATACACAGGATTAGACAATGAGGCCTCAGAGAAAGGAACATCTTGACTCCTTGGGCTGTCATGAATATCACAGAATTCATTACAAACTCTGTGGAAATTATGTATCTGTTCCTCTCTTTCCAGCTCTGTACAATCACTTAAGTTCTCATTATCATTGTTTCTTTTATGTGGTATCCCACTTAAACTCCTGTGCCATTCAATGTACCATCCATACAGTAAGCAGTTTGCATTTTGTGACCTTTTGCCCAGCACTTGAATTTCTTACCTTTCTTTTCTTTATTATTTTAGTAATGTTTTATTAAACTGTAATACACATACAAAAAATGCATAAAACATAACTTTAAGCATTGCCTCTTTAAAAAATTAATTTCCAGGGGCGCTATTTATGCATAACAAATATCTAAATATTATTAACATTTTTTTTACACTGACAGCATTGCTTTTTACTTTTTTAATGTTGTCTTGATGAAGAAAATTTCTACTTTTAATTTATTCTAATAAAACCATCTTTTTTATGTTTAGTGTTATTTTATGGCTACTTAAATTGTTTCTATATCCCAAATTCATGAATGTTTTCCTACATGATGTTAATAAAAAATTCTTATTTTATTTTTTACATTTACTTCAAAGATCCATTTAGGGGCCGGCCCAGTGGCGCACTGCTACAGTGCGCCGCTTGGGAAGCGCGGCGGCGCTCCCACCGAGGGTTCAGATCCCACATACAGACCGGCCGCTCACTGGCTGAGCGAGGAGCGGGGACAAAACCAAGGGTTGCGATCCCGTTGCCGGTCCAGGTCCGGTACGGGCGCGAAACTGAGGGTTGCGATCCGTTGCCGGACACGGAAAAAGACAAAAAAAAAAAAAAAAAAAAAATCCATTTAGAATTAATTGGTGTATAATATGATACAGAGGTCAGGTTTCACATTTTTTTCATGTGGATATATGATCCCTTAAGCACCTTTTCTTGAAAAAGGCATCCTATTTCTACTGTGCTGTAATGTCACAATACAATTGTGTTGTGTAATTAAAGAGAGTGTGTGTAATTAAAGAGAGTGGTTGTAATTAAAGAGAGTGTGTGTGTGCATGTGTGTATTTGTTCTGTTTCATTGTATTTGTTATTGTTTTACAAATTACCATTGTAAAATAAAGGTTAGAATGAAATGGTCAAATCTAGGAAACATTATTCCAAGATTTCCTTCTGGAGTCTTTGACTACTACATAGTTTTTTGATGTAGATGATATATGACTTTTCACATTTCTTTTTTTTTTTCTTTTCCTCTTTGGGTCAATTTTGGTATTATTTGGCTTTTTTCAAAAAGCAAATAAAAACTTCCTTGACTGTGATTACCGTGAGTCTATATATCATTTTACGAGAAATGATATCTTTACAATATGAAATATCATAGTTCAAGAAAAATAGTATAACTTTTTATCTGTTTGCATCTTAAAAATTTCTCTCAGTATGGTCTTATGGTTTGGGATAAATATCTTCCATATTATTTATTGGCTTTATTTTCAAGTGTTTAAAAGTTTTGGGCTATTGTAAGTGGCATCATTTCTTAAATCTAATGCTCTAGTTATTTATTGCTAGGATAAGGAACTATGATTATTTTCTCTATATTGACTTGTAACAAGAGATCTTGCTAACTTATTTATTAATATGAAAGAGGAGAATATATTTTCAAAAATACCATATTATAATATTCAAATCTCTGGCTAACAACACTGGGATGAAAATAGAGAAGTTTAGTCAGGCTCCCTCACCTCAGGTCTGGCTGGGTGTGGTGCAGAACATCCTTTATAAACAAGTTGTGTGAGAGTAGAGTTAGTGGGCATGTGTGCCCGTGTACCCTTTTAGCTTGTTGCTATTTTGTGTGCTCTTTGGTGTGTGAGGCATCAGCTCTGAAGTGCTGAGCAGCAGAGCTCACATCTAAAAATAAAGTATATTGTTTCTTCACCTATGGCTCCAAGGACTTTTTCCTGTTACCTAGCTTGTAGACCTACATGTGAAGGGTTTGTGACCCAGTCTGGGCAACAGGATCGAGGGGTCTGTGAGACCTAGCCCTAGCTCTACAATTGGTGTAGTCTGGCAGGATTCTGAGCAGGTATGGGAGCCAAAAGCCCCCTGGGAGGAGGAGGAAATGTGTCTACTCTTGAATATGTTGTGCCTGTGGCCACTTTCCTGTTGACTGAGACCTGGTTGCTGCTCACTATATTGCAAGTCAGCATAGGCCAGGCATTACAGTGGAGAACCCCTTGGGAGGGGGAGGAAATGTGGCTGTCCTTGAGCATGTGGTGCCCAGTGGCCACTTCTCTGCTGACTGGAGCCTTGCTCCTGCTCACTATACTGCAAGTCAGCATAGGCCAGGCATTACAGTGGAGAACCCCTTGGGAGGGGGAGGAAATGTGGCTGTCCTTGAGCATGTGGTGCCCAGTGGCCACTTCTCTGCTGACTGGAGCCTTGCTCCTGCTCACTATACTGCAAACTGATCAAGATTTAAAGTGGAAAGCAGAGTTGTTGGCTGCATCCTGGAGGATGATGTGCAATGACTGGCCACTCCTGCTTCTCACACCAGGGAAGACATACCCAGTTGTGAGGTGGGGGAGACTGTGAGTCTCCAGGCATGACCTGTTGCACATCAGAAAGTGAAATGTGAGCAGCCTATGGGACTGGGAAGACAACCAGTGGGCTATCCACAGATGACCCAATTCACCACCTATCTCCCATATACCCAGGTTTAATAAATTGACTTGGGGCGACAGTTCCAGCAGAAAGAGGGGGAGCCCCTGGCTGCTTGGCTGCTGCAGTTATGGGACCTAGGGATGGATGGTGTGGCATGCTCTGGTGAGGAGATGGAAAAATTGGTCTCCATTACCATACACCCGTCCCTGAGGCAGCAGCTACAGAATAGTTGCAGATATGCACAAGGGACAGGTGATCGCTCCTTAATGGAACGGGTGAGTGTAGCTGCCTGAACCATGTGGGTGAATGCTGGAGAATTGCCCAAGATTGTTAGTAAATGGCAAATGTATGCTGAATTAGTTCAAATAATTTAGGAGCTGGGGATGCAGCAGTCATGTTCAATGTTAACATCCATGGTCCAGATGATGAAAATTTTACAGGCAGCATGAGAGACATAGTGCTTCAAAATACCCCATCAACATCCTTTGGGTCACTGATGGCCATACTGACCCTATACATTGGTTGTCTTATACATGAGGTAATGACCATTATAGCCAGCTTGGGTGAAGTAGAGGATAGGAGACAAGCAAAAGGGGTCCAAAAGGTGTTTAAGACCAAACCCCCAAGAAATACTTGGGATTTTATCCCGAAGGGACCAAGCAAGACTAGCCGTAAGCAGATGTGGCTTGACTTGCTTACAGCAGGGGTTGATAGCAAGAAAACTGACTGGCAGCCAAAAGCAGTTCTCTTTGTTTTGTGGCAACAATTGTGCCCTGAACAGCATTTTACTATATGTCCAGAAACAGGTAGCAAGGTATGCTCACTGGATTTAAAGAATTTTTTTGGTTGCACCTGAGGAGGTGTTTGAACTGTTCCATTCTGATTAGGGAGCAGGGGAAGGTACTCATCTTTTTGGGGCAGGCGAGGACTGGAGGCCTCACATTGAATTGGCAATATATTGGTCAAAGACAAATGTGCAGTGTGTTTTTGCATTGGTGTTTACAGGCACAGAATGTAGCCTGATACATGGTAATCCAGATAAGTTTCCAGGGGCCACAGTTCATATAGATGGCTATGTATAACGTAAGAATGAAGTCAAAGCTGTGTCATTTCCATTAGGCATAGGACAATTACCCCCTCATATATATACTGCATTTATATCTCCAGTAGCTGAATGCATCTTGGGTATGGATGTACTTTATGGTTTGCACCTGCAAACAACAGTTGGAGAGCTTTGGCTGCCAATATGGACAGTAATGCCTGTTTTACGGGGATATGCTAAACATGACCCACAGATGTTACCCAAGCCAAGACACGTAGTTAATGTAAAGCAGTATTGCCTACTGGGAGGACACACAGAGATAGGTGCCCCTATATTGGAGTTATAGAAAGTTGGCATTATACATCCAGTTCATAGCCAATTTAATGCTCTGTTATGGCCAGTGAAAATGCCTGATGGTACCTGGAGAATGACTGTAGATTATCGAGAACTAATCAAAATAGTGCCTCCTTTGCATACAGCCATGCCTTCAGTTCACAAATTGATGGATCAGCTTATGACTCAGCTGGGAACTTATCATTATGTGCCGGACCTTGCAAATGCTTTTTTTTTTTTTTTTTTCCTTTCCAATCTTGGCTGATAGCCAAGATAACTGCCTTCACCTGGGAAGACAGGCAGTGGACCTTTCAAGTATTGCTCCAAGGTTATCTGCATAGCTCAACCATCTGTCACGGTTTAGTAGCTGGGTACCTTTCCAAGTGAACTAGGCCCAGCACAGTTACATTGTTTCACTACATCAATGACATGTTACTAACCTCTGATTCTCTTGCAGATTTAACCCAGGCATCTCCAATGCTACTAAGTCATTTGGAACAATGTGTGTGGGCCATGAACACAGCCAAAGTGCAAGGACCTGGACTGTCAATCATATTCCTGGGAGTGGTCTGGTTGGATAAGACAAAGGTCATCCCAGAAGCTATTATAGATAAGATACAGGCATACCCTCAACCAACAACGGTAGCTCAGCTACAGACATATTTGGTACTTAAAGGATATTGGAGAGCTTTTGTACCCCAAATGCCCCAAGACATGCCAACTGTATGCATAAACAAAGAAAGGAGCCCCCTGGGATTGGACTGAGGAAGTAAAACAGGCTTACTGAGCTACAAAAAGGGCAATATAGCAAGTACAGGCTCTACAAGTGGCTGATCCCACTAAGCCTATTGAATTAGACATACATATAACCAAAGAAGTGTTAGGATGAGGTTTGTGGCAGAGACAAGACTGATTCCAAACACCTGTAGGATTCTGGTCTCATCTTTGGAAGGTTGCTGAAGTATGCTGTTCCCTAATAGAAAAACAGGTAGCAGCTGTGTATTCTGCCTTGATAGCCACTGAAACTATCACAGTAACTGCCAAGGTTGTAGTAGGGATGATATACCCCATACTCAGTTGGCTGTGCATGACGGCAACCAACGCTAAAACAGGCATAGCTCAGGCTCCCACTCTGTCTAAACAGGGAGCATATACAAAACAAAGAAGCACCGTGTCAATGAGTCCTCTGTCCAAAGAGTTGCAAACTGTGCTAGGCCCAGCAGTGGTTGTGGAGGAAACTTTGGCATAACCCTTACCCATGGTGGCGGAGTCTACACCTTTCCATGAGGAACAGGGACCTATCACAGAGCAAGCTTGGTGTACAGATGGCTCTAGAGTGGGACCCTCAGTATTGTGGACAGCTGCTGCTGTATAGCCCTTAACAGATACCATGTGGTATGAAAATGGCACAGGGCAAAGCAGTCAATAGACTGAATTGAGAGCAGTATGGATGGTGATAAAAAATGAGTCTGGGCCATTAACCATCTGTACTGACAGCTGAGCTGTGTACAAAGGTTTAACACTTTGGATTTCTACTTGGAAGTATCAACAGTGGATGGAAGGCCACCGACCCCTGTGGGGACAAGCCATGTGGCAAAGGTTATGGGAATTGGGACATGAGAAAGAAGTAACTATTTTCCATGTCACAGGACACTTCCCCTTAGCCAGTCCAGACCATTACGAAGCCAATGACTTGGCTAAGGTAAGATGGCTGGAGAGAGCCCAAGCTTCTGACATAGCCCAGTGGTAACATGGACGAATGTAGCATGCTGGCAACAAAACCATGTGGATGGCAGCTCAAAGATGGGCCTTGCCTATAAAATGGGAAGATGTAGTGAATGCCTGTCGTAATTGTCCAGTATATACTCAAGAGAGTCCACACTCCTGGTGGGTGCCCCATACAGATGGGCAAATAACTCAAGGAAGGGTACCCCTGACTTTATGGCAAGTGGACTTTGTCAGACCACTGCCAATGTGAGAGAATTTCAGGTACGTCTTCACAGCTGTTGATATGGCTACTGGTCTTCTCTTTGTATGGCCTTTTAAGGCCTCAGACAAGGTAAACACTGTGAAGGCATTGAATAGCCTTACAGCCATGTATGTTCAGCATGTACTCATAGAAAGGGATAATGGAAACCACTTTACTGGACATGGGGTTCAGAGATGGGCCTGGCAATTGTCCATTCAGTGGAAGTTACACGTGCCATATCATCCCCCAGGCAATGGGAATGATTGAATGGTACAATGGTCTTTTAAAAAAGTGACTAAGGCTATCTGCCCAACCCCCATCCCTGAAGAGGTGGACACGGTGGTTATGGCCAATAGTCAGGATTCTAAATGAGAGACCCTGCAATGGCAGGCCCTCTCCAGCGGAAGCTCTGTTGCATAGGGCTGCAGCACCTATACAACTGCAAGTCACTACTAAGAATAAGCTTTTGAAGCCAGGATATGGCAAGAATGGAAATAGTCTCTTACCGGCCCCAACCTGTTTACAACAGGGACAGACAACGCAATGGAAATGGCCTTGGAGAACAAAAGCCCCTATATACATTGGGTAGATCTAACAGGGCCTTGGGGCAAAGGATTAGAAGAAAACTTACAAGTTTCCCTTTGGGTGAAAAGTACCTGGCCTCCTCGAGTAAAGGTAACATGGCCTGGAACAGATAAGCACTCTATTCCAAAGGGCACATTTGTTATTATCATTATGGCCAATTATGAGTTCCCCTATACTGTTACATGTAGAACCTACAGATCCAACAGTGTTAGTGGATAAGGTATCGCATCATAAACCAGGTAAGATACCTATTCCTGCAACCATCTTTTCTCAGGATGGCAAACTGGCATGTATCTTACCAGAGGGGTGAGAACTCCCCCTATTGGTACCAATAACTCTTCTGTCTTTTTGCCCATAGTGTTCTGGCTGCAGGCACCACAACAGAGTCAACTGGGTACATACATGTACCCATTCACGTGATCAATGTGTCAGCCTACTGAATATGCAATGAAGTGGCCATCAGTATGACTACAGGATTCCCGTGGAAGATCACACCAATGATGACTTCTAACCAGACATGTGTGCCTAGTAGTTGAAAGGACAAAACTATAGGACAAGTGTAGTTAAGGCTTGTCCTTAAGGCATATTGAACAGATGATAGGTTATATAAATGTAAGGGTCATTTATCTTCACTAAGGGAACATCGCGGAAGATTCTGAATGCATAGATTATATGGCGAGGGAGCCTGAAGGGGTGTTTTGTGAGGAAAATAGAGTAGTTTTGTCAGGCCCCTTTGCCTTAGGTCCAGCTGGGTGTGGTGCAGCACATCCTTTGTAAACAAGTTGTGTGGGAGTAGAGTTAGTGGGCATGTGTGCCTGTGTACCCTTTTAGCTTGTTGCTATTTTTGTGTGCTCTTTGAGTGTGAGGCATTGGCTCTGAACTTCTGGTTGGCAGAGCTCTCATCTAAAAATGAAGCATATTGTTTCTTCACCCATAGCTCCAAGGACCTTTTCCTGTTACCTAGCTCATAGACCTATGTATGAAGGGTTTGTGAACCAGTCTGGACAACAGGCTTGAGAGATCTGTAAGACCTAGCCCTAGCTCTACAAACAGCAAAAAAGAATATCACAAGGCATTACATTAATTAAGAGAGTATGGCCCATTAAAAGACACAAAACAAATTGACAGAAATCATCCCTGAAAAAGATGAGAAATTGGACTAACAGAGAAAGAGTTTAAATCAACTGTCTTAAATATGCTGAAAGAGCTAAAGAAAACCATGGACAAAGAAATAAGGAAACCATAAAAATTATGTATGTGCAAAATGAGAATACTGATAAAAGTATAGAAATTATAAAAAAGGAATTGAATAGAAATTCTGGAGCTCAAAAGTATAATAACTAAAATGAAAAGTCAATTAGGGGTTCAACAGTAGATTTGAGCAGAAAATAAAGAATCTGAATTTGAGCATAAAGCAATTGAATTTATCAAGTCTGAGGAGCATAAAGAGTCAACAAAACTGAACAGACAACAGAGCTGAAGGGACTTATGGGACATGACTAAGTGGACCAAAATACACATTATGGGTGTCCTATAAGGAGAGGGGAGAGAAAAAGGGAAAAAGGGAGAAAAAGAGGGAGAATATATATATATGTGTGTGTGTGTGTGTGTGTGTGTGTGTGTGTGTGTGTGTGTGTGTGTGTGTGTGTGTGTGTGTGTGTGTGTGTGTGTATGTGTATATGTATATATATACATATACATATACACACACATATATATATTATTACATATATATATATTATTATTACATATTATTACATATTATATTATTATCACACACACATATATATATTATTACATATATATATTATTAATATATATACATATATATATACACACACACACATATATATTATAATATATATATATATATATATATATATAAGAGGAAATAATGGCCCCAAATGTCCCATATTTGATGAAAGACATGAATGCATATATCTAAGAACCCCAAGAAACTCCAAATAGTATGAACTCAAAGAGATTTACACTGAAATACATTATAATCAAATTGTTGAAAGACAATGACAAAGAGAAAATCTTGAAAGCATCAAGAAAGAAGTGACTCATCAGTTACAAGTCAGCCTTAATAAAATTAACGGGTTATTTTTTTATCAGAAACCCTTGAGATCAGAAGTCAGTGAGATGTCATATTTAAAGTGCTCAATGAAAAAAACAAAACAAAACAAACAAACAAAAAACCTAAAAAGCTGTCAACTAAGAATTTTCTATCTGGCAAAAATATCCTTTAAAATAAGGATTAAGATATTCTCAGATTAAAAAAACAAAACAAAACAAACAAAACAAAACTCCAGTACTTTGTTACCACTAGATGTGCTCTACGAGAAAGACTAAAGTTAATCTTTTGGGTTGAAATGAAGGGACACAAGGTAGAAACTCGAAGTTGTATGAGGAAATAAAGATTGTTGGTAAAAGTACATGAATGGACAAATATAAAAGCAACTAATATTGCATTTTTGGTTTGTAACTCCACTTTGTATTTCCAGTAAAATGAAAAAAATGCAAAAAATAATTAAAAACTTTTGTTATTAGGCACACAGAGTATACAGATATGTTTTTTTTTTTTTTTACCACATACACATGGTGTTGCTGACACCATATAAGAACAGATATTTTGTATGCTATTGAAGCTAAATTGAATTCAGTGATTTTAGTAATTTGTTCACTCTCCACTCATTAATTTCGTTATTTAATTAGTCTTTCTTAAAACTCAACTTTGGCTTATAATTTTTTTCTATTATTTGTTTCCTGTTTTATTAATTTCTTACCTGCTCTTATCTTCATTATTCTTTCTTTTTCTTTGTAGGTTTAATATGTTTTTCTAATTCCTTAAACTTCATAGCTACATCATTGATATGTCTTTTTTCTTTACAATATATGCATTTGGCAATACAAATGATGCTATAAGCATATTTTAAGCTGAATTCTACAAATTGGTATGGTGTGTATTTAGTAACATCTCTTCAGTTCAAAATATTCGCTGATTTACATTGCAATTTTGTTTATGATGGAGTTTGGATATGTTGTCCCCTCCAAAACTCATGTGGAAATTTGATCTCCAATGTGGCCATGTCGGAAACTGATTGAGTCATGGGTCAGATCCCTCATGAAAGGATTAATGCTTTCCCTGGGGAAGAGGGGATTAATGAGTGAGTTCTTGCTCTATTAGTTCCCATGAGACCCGATTGTTTAAAGGACCCTGGCACCTCCTCTCTTGCTTCCTCTCTCTTGCTTCCTCTCGCCATGTGATCTACTTGTACCCGCCAGCTCCCTGCCACTTTCCACCATGAGTATAAGCAGCCTGAGGCCTGTGCCAGATGCAGCTGTCCCAGAATCATAAGCCAAATAAACCTCTTTCCTTTATAAATTACCCAGGCTCAGGTATTTCTGTTATAGCAACACAAAATGGACTAAAACAGTTTAGATAATGGATTTATCTTTTACTGTGGTCTTTTCTAAACTTTTGGGAATTTGAATGCTTGTAGTTAAATTCCACTGTGGTCAGAAAACACACTTTTAATTTTTCATTATTTTAAATTTCTTAGACTCATTATATTGACAATTTTTGAAGATGTTCCATGTGCATCTAGGAAAAAGAGGAATTTTTTCATGTTTAGATTATTTTTAATCTTATTAATAAGTATATGTCTGTTCATCTTATTGTATGCACTTCTATACCACTAACAACTTGCATTTCTTGCTTGCTCTATATTACTGAGAGTGATCCTGTGATTGTGCATTTCCTTTCTCCTCTTCCTCCTCCTGCCTTTCTCCTTCTTTTTCCTCCTCTTCTTCCTTTATTCTCATAAATCTCAAAGCCATGCACACAGTTTTAACAGTAGAATTCATATATATATATATATATAATGTGTTTTACTTATAGCCTATTTTGTTCAGAAATTTGTGTAGGTATACTAATTTCTTTGGATTTTTTATAATAAACTTTTTATTTTAGAATAGTTTTAGATTCACAAAAAGACTGCAAAGATAGTATATAGAGTTCTCATAAACTTTACAAAAATGCCTCTATTATTAACATCTTACATTAGCATGGTACTTTTGTTACAATTAACAAACCAGTATGGATGCAGTATGATTAATTATGTCCACATTTTATTCATATTTCCTTATCTTTTATCAAATGTCTTTTTTCTTCTTTATGATCCCAATCAAGCATACCATATTACAGTTTAGTTGTCATGCCTCCTTAGACTTCTCTTGAATGTGATAGTTTCCCAGGTTTTCCTTGTTTTTGATGAGTCTGACAGTTTCAAAGAGCACTGTTAAGGTATTTTGTATGTGTCCCTAAATTCTGATTTGTCTGATATTTTTCTCATAATTATACTTACGTGTTTTTTGGTACAAACACTACTGAGATAAAGCGCCATTCTCATAACATCATATACAGGCTACATACTGCACAGAATTAAAAAAAAAATCTATTCGCCTTTTTGGATTACTTTTACATGGTATATATTTCTGTCTTTTTATTTTCAGTCTTCTGTATTCTTATATTTAAGACGTGTCTCTCGGAAACAGCATTTAAAAAACTCTATTATGATAATCTTACCCATTTTCATGAAGATTTTTGTTCATTTAAATTCAATGAAATTATTAATGCAGTGGATTTTTATTTACCATGAGCTATTTATTTTTCTAACATTTTTTTCCTTTATTTCAGTCTTCCTTTTGGTTTAACCATACATAAAGGAATAGTTTCGGCTTTTGAAGATGGCGTCGGGTCTGAGCGGCCGCGCCAGGAGACAGCGCGATCCTGTGAGCCGTGCGCTGTGATACCAGAGTATTGATTGCATTTCCAAGAGCAGCAAAAGGCAATAAATCTTTCAACAACGATCCTACATCGACAAACAAGTGACAGCAGGTTCGAGGTTTTGGGGCCAACACTGAAGAGGTCTCCTGAGAGCGCCCAAGCCCGGCCGTGGGAACGAACGAGCGATCAGCCCAGTCATCAAAGGCACGGAAAGCCAGTAAAGGTTTCCACAAAGGCAGAGAGAAGCTCGTCAGACTGCCACAGACCCGCGACCCCGTAAGTCACCCCCAGTCCAGCCTCACTTGCGGGGCGAAGCCGGACTGCTCCCCGCCCGCCTGGCCCCCGCCCACCACA